>NW_007247425.1:159079-161767 GCF_000164805.1 Carlito syrichta
TGTAAACTAGTACAACCTCTGTGGAAAACAGTGTGATGATTTCTAAAAGATCTAAAAATCCACCTTCCATATGACCCAGCAATCCCTCTTCTGGGAATGTACCTGGGAGAACACAAATCACTCTATAAATAAGATACCTGCACAGGCATGTCTATTACAGCACTATTTGCAATAGTAAAAACATGGAACCAACCGTGCTGCCCATCAAAAGTAGACTTGATAAAGAAGATGTGATACATATACATGATGGAATATTACACAGCCACAAAGAAAAACAAAATTATAGACTTCACAGCAAGCTGGATGGAGTTCTACTCAGTGATCTATCACAGAAACAAAGATCTGAGTACTACATGTACTCACTCATACGCAGACCCTGAACATTTATCATAATACTATAAGAAAGGGATTGAGAGTAGCCAGAAACTGCCAGGGAAGGGAGGGGAGAGGGCACATAACATCAGTAAGGGCACCAATCTCAAAGCAGGCGAAGTGGGGAACCAAGGGGAGGCCCAAACTGTACCTGTATAATGACCACTTATGCACCTAACTCTGAATTGTACCCCACATATTTAAAATAAAAAAATCATAAAAAAAAAATTCACTGAAGCCAAATGCAGTCTTTCACAACACTAACTGGTACACTGATGTTGATGGGTTCCTAGACCACTAACCTGTAGTACAGGGAAGCCTGTACTACAAAGGGCCTGCCCTTCAAACAATAATTCTGGTTTTTTTAGCCTCCCCTTTTATATTGTAAGTAGAGGGGACAATGCACAGTAGGGTTATGAGAAAGAAGTGATCTAGAACAATTAGAGATATTGGGATAATAAAATTGCTTTTAGAAGTTAGAGAAAGGGTGAAGATCTTTAAGTCCAACAAACATGGGTAATTTGCACTAGGGAACAAACAGTCTAATATGGAAAAAAAAGTAGATAAAACAACAATGGAGACAGTCATTTTACTGGTAATATAAGAAAGAAGAGTACTTATTAAATGTCAACTGTGTTAATGATAGACTGAATAGTTACAATAACACCAATACAAATTGAACTTAGCAGGTTCTAAAATATAAACACAGAATAAATAATTTATTTTTTGTGAGTTAGGGTTTCACTCTGTCACCCAGACTGGAGTTCAATGACATGATTATGACTCACTACATTCTTCAACTCCTGGGCTGAAAGGATCTACACACTCCTCAGCCTCCTGAATAGCTAAGAGTATAGGCATGCGCCACCATGCTGGGATAATTTTTTGACTTTTTATTGAGGTGAGGTCTTGCAATGTTGCCAGGTTTGTATTGAACTTCTGGACTCAAGCAGTTCTTCTGCTTTTGCATCCCCAAATGCTAGGATTACAGGCATGAGCCATCATGCGTGGTTTAAAGGCACTTTTAAGGATTGTGTAAGCCTCTATTTGGGACAGTAGTTTTCATAATTATATTTATATAATCTAGAAACATCTGAAGAACATGAATACAATGAAAGACTAAGGCCCAAAAGAAAATTGGAAAAGTCAAAAAAAGTAAAACAAAAAGCAATGAATAACCAAAAGTAAAAAAAGATGATAGAAATCACTGTCTGTTTCTTCTGAGGATTTTTCTGGCAGACCTACCAAAGAAAGATTGAATTCATTCAATAAAATTGGAAAGTAGATAATTACTTAGTTTGGTGTCACAGGAGCTCAAAGCAACATTCTCTGACAAACCATACATGGGAGTCTTCAACAATGATAGAATGCTAAGGAGAAAATTATGACCCAGATCTATGGAAATCCTAATGGGAAGGGCTCCTTGTGAAAGTTAGTAAAAAGGAAAGTTTTCTCTAAAGCAAAGGCAGTCAAAAAGGAATTTATTAGCTACTTTAGAGACAGCTAGCTCTTAGGAGATTTAGAAAAAACCTCTTAATATACTTAGTAACAGGGTTAATATAAAATTATCGGTCTCAAAGTGCTGGCAGATGTGAGCCACTGCACATGGGCAAATTCCTTTTGTGGAGTATAATTATACCATTCATGTATTACCAAACTTGGACTTTTAGGGGAAGTTTCTGATCAGAAGGCACAATACTCAAATTTTCAGCCTGCACAAGTGTTTCGGTATTGTATATTTCTAAGCTGCTAAAAGAATTGATTTGTAACATTTTCACTACACATAATAAATTGGTGAGGTGATTGATATGCTTATTATCTTGTTGTATCTTTCTATAATGTATACATAGAATAAAACATCACATTATGCCCATAGACACAATTATTATGTCAGTTAAATACATACATGCACAATTTAATTGTGATTTTGAAGTTTTATAACTATTACATTACCATTCACCATTCAATTAAAATTCTGAAGTTTCCTTAATTCACATATTAAATCAAATCAAATGATTCTTTAAAAAGTGTTTAGCATTATTACAGATTAAAATGCATTTTAATTAATTTACAGATATACACACAGATAACCAATTAGCTTACGCTATTAACAAGTATAAGTTGTAAGAAATATTATATGAGCTGGGCTCGGTGGCTCAGCTTGTAATCCCACACCTTGAGAGGCTGAGGTGAGTGGATTGCCTGAGCCCGCAGGTCCGAGATCCGCCTGGCAACTTGGTGAAACCTCATCTCTACAATAATAAAAAAAAAAATTAGCCGGGCGTGTAGCGTGCACCTGTAATTCCAGCTACTTGG
>NW_007247425.1:161787-180581 GCF_000164805.1 Carlito syrichta
ACTGCACTCCAGTCTGGGTGACAGAGTAAGACTCCAACTCAAAAAAAAAAAAAAAAGAAATATTATATGTAGGAGTAACATTTTGAATAGTCCTGAAAATGAAAAGACGTTTTAATGTTAGATCCATTTAATCATGAGCAAGTGAGGTTAATATTCTTCTTCTGGTTCTAGAAGTAAGGTTTCTCAACCTTAACACTGTTGATATACCAGAGCCATAACAAAATGTCCCCCCATGTTGCCAAATGTTCCTTAGGGAAGTAATAGATCTCTGGTTATAAAACATTGCTCTAGAGAAAGAGAAGCAACCCTTTTGGCTCACTAAGACAAAATTTTCCACTTTCACATAAATTCATGGAGAAGTGCCTGATAAATTATACAAATTCAATTCATTATTTTGGCATCAGGAAATCAGGCTGAGCTGGGCATGGTGGCTCATGCCTGTAATCCCAGCACTTTGGGAGGCAGAAGTGAGAGGACTGCCAGAGCCCATGGGTTCGAGATCAGCCTGGGCAACATGGCGAGAACTTTCTCTACTATAAATCAAAAAAATTAGCTGGGAGTGGTGGTGCACGCCTGTAGTTCCAGCTAGTTGGAAGGCTGAGGCGGAAAGATCACCTGAGCCCACCACTTCAAGGCTGCAGTGGCCGTGAGCGTGCCATTGCATTCCAGCCTGGGGGACAGACTAAGACTCTAATTAAAAAAAAAAAAAATCAGGCTGTATAATATTTTATCATCACCTTAGTATTCTCTAACTAGAAATACACTTTTAAATCAAGTTGTCAAAAAAATATATATATACTGCAGAATAAAGCTGATGCAGCCTCTAATCTATAGGAAATTAAACTCTTATAATTACTTTTTCCGTTCTTGAGTTAAGCATAAAGCATTTTACGAGTATAAGCAATTTTATTTATTTATTTATTTGAGTCGAGGTTTCCCTCTGTTGTCCAGGCTGAAATTCAGTGCACAATCATGGTGCACTGCAACCTTGACCTTGTGGATTCAGGCAATCTTTCTACCTCGGCCTCCCATTAGCTGGGACTACAGTAACATGCCAGTATGCCTGGCTAACTTTTAAATTTTTTTTGTAGAGAAGAGGTCTTGTTTGGTTGCCTAGGCTGGCCTCAAACTCCTGGACTCAAGCAATCCTTGTGTCTCCTCCCAAAGTGCTAAGATTGCGGGTGTGAGTTATTACACCCAGCCTATATTAGTAATTTTAATATGTTATAATTTCTGTTCTTGATTTTCAGAATAAAATTATACATACATTACATAAAACAATGTTCCACACCAATATCACCTATAGACACGAAAACACTTTATACTTTTAGTATTTTCAAGTATACATTTTTATCAACTATAATCATCATGTTGTACACTACACTTGTTGAACTATTACTTTTGTCGAATAAAATTTGTCATTTAAGCAGTCTTTCCAATCTTTTCATCCCCAGACTCTGGTTTCATGTTACATTCTATTTTTATGAGTAAAACTTTTTTAGATTCCATATATAAATGAGATCATGTTGTATTTGTCTTTCCATGCCTGACTTATTTCACTTAACATCATGTCCTCCAGGTTAATCCATGATGCTGCAAATGGTAGGACTTTTCTCTTTATTAAAGCTGAAGAGTACTCCATTGTGTACATCTTTGTTGGGAGCCAACATCTGTAACCACACAGATGAGGCCTATGAAGGCCTATTCAGAAGGTCGCCTCTGAGACAAGGATACAACATCAAGTGTGTACATATGAATAGTAACCAGTGTATTATAAGACAACAGAATTTTCAATATTAGGAAGTGACAGTCTAAAATAAAATCTTATTATATCCTATGAAAAATGCACAGCAGAATTATTTTATATCTCTTTTTCTTTCTGAACTGTTTTTCTTCTTAAGATTTTTAGCTGTTATTTCCTGGTAAACTGATTGATTAGCTTTTGTTCCAGTATGTAGTTTCACTTGGGGTTAAGATTAGACGTTATAACTGTGATAATAGTTTTATTATGTTGCCTTTGGTCAAGCAGAACGTTCTTGGTTTTTGTACGTGCAGTAACTTTCAGCTTGCTTCAGTCCCCGGCTGTCGTCATGGCAACTGTGCAGTTCATTGTTTTAAGTGGCATGGCAGGTTTTGAGACGTAGGTAGTTTCCACGTAATAGGCAATCAGATTTAGGTTTTAGGTTAAAATGTCATTGAATTAAGTTTTATAGAACATAGAGTAAGTTCATAATTTTTATACTTATTAGTACTAATGATAAGGTTTGTAATAGATTATAGTAGGATAATAGTTGTATTAGAATTTAGACATGGTATTATAAGATAAGTAATTAATAAAGTATAAAAGACAATAGTTTAGATATTTGAAATTTATAGAAGTTGTGATAAAATTTTAGGTTAAGGATAAGTTCATAGGTAATTAATATACAATCATAGGGCAGTATAGAAATGTAGTAGGTTATAAGAATTATAAAAATAAATAGTATAAAATTAAGGTAATAAAATTAAGTCATTTAAGTAAACTTATAGATTATAGTATAGTGTTAAGTTGATAATATTAATCGTCAAAAATATTAAAAGTTAGTAAAATTGGATTGAACTTAGAGTTAACTTGGAAAGTTTTTAAATCAGGGTTTAGAACATAGAGTATAATATGAATGATTTATTGAACATTGTGGAAAACATTTTGAACAATCTGTATTGAAATTGTGCACCTGTGATTCATACATCATGGAATTGTAATTGTTCACTGGGAACTTGAAAGTCTTGTGATGGTACATGATTTGTAAAGCGTGTTACACATCAATGAACTTGTACGCCCCCAGCAAGTAATTGTCACACTGCTGGAGATTATAGAAAATGGTATATAAGTTGGAAAAAGTTTGAATAAAATTGACTTCAGTCTTGGTCACACTGTTCCCAGAAGAGCTGCCTCCGTGTGGTTTCTTCTCTCCATTCTGATTCACCAGTGCGGTCCTAACCCCCCCTTGGTCAGTGCAGGTCACCGACACATCTTCTTTTTTTTGAGTTGAAGTCTCACTCTGTCACCCAGACTGGAGTGCAGTGGCCACTCCTGGCCACTGCAGCCTCGACCTGCTGGGCTCCGTTGATCCTTCCGCCTCAGCTTCCGAGTAACCAGAATTACAGGCATGCGCTACCATGCCCGACTGATTTTTGATTTATTGTAGAGATGAGGTCTTGCTGCCCAGGCGGGTCTCGAACCCGCGGGTTCAGGCAATCCACTCACCTCAGCTTCCCAAAGGCGTGGGATTACAGGCGAACCACCCCCGGCTGAGTTAAACTTTTTTAGATTCCATATATAAATGAGATCATGTTGTGTTTGTCTTTCCATGCCTGGCTTATTTCACTTAACATATGTCCTTCAGGTTAATCCATGATGTCCCAAACGGTAGGACTTTTCTCTTCATTAAAGCTGAATAGTACTCGATTGTGTACATCTTCTTAACCCATTCATTCATCTATGGATACTTAGGTTAATTTCATTTCTTGGCTATTGTGAATGATGCTGTAATGAACATGGAAGTACAGGTATCTCTTTGACATAATGATTTTATTTATTTTTGAAGTGGGACTGGTGGATCATATGATAGTTCCATTTTTAATGTTTGAGGAACCTCCATGCCATTTTCCATAATGGCTGTACTAACTTATATCCACAAGTTAATATGTTCTAGCAAAAATACTAAGTCAGTATGGCAACTGGAATAGGGATTACTCTCCATTGAGTTATTATAATCTACAGTCATTCTCAAGGAATCATTCAGTTTCCACAGATGAATTCAGTGGTGATATAATGAAATCACCATTACTACATTCATAGTATTTGAGGTAATACATATATTAATTAGCTCCATTCAGACATTCCACAATATCATAAAACATCATATTGTACATATATTTAAGACATCATATTGTACACTATAAATGTATACAATTTTCTCTTGTGCTTAGTAAAATAAATAAAATATTTTTCAGTAATATAGCAGATCAAGTCCACAGTATATTAAAGGATAATAGATTGGGGTTAATGGGACTTATCCTGGTGTTACAATGCTGTTTGATATTATCAAAGCAATTAAGGTAATTCATCATTAACAAGATAATGGAGAAAACAGGTAGTAATCTCAAATTTGGAAAAGAAAAGAACATTCAAAATCTTATCAAAATCCTGAAGCTAATATTATACTAATATTATATATTTTACTCAATGGTAAAATAGTGAATATTTTTCTTCTAAGATTTAAAAACAAGAAAAGAAGACCACTGTCACCATTTCTTTTCAAAAAGTTACTGAACAATTTAGTATTGCAATAGGAAGACAAAAAAATCTATAAAGATAAGAAAGGACATAACAAAACTATTTCAATTTGCAGATAGTATTTGAAAAATGCATGCACAAATTCTTACAAATCTACAGAAAAAAGAACAAATAAGTAAATTTATAAAAGTCAAAAAATATATGATCAATTTAATTTTACATATCAGCAGCAAACAAAAAGTAAAAACAACTATTTATATTGGCACAAAAATTTAAAATAGTTAAGTATTTACATACATAATAAAAGACTTATGAGCTCTTTTTCCTGTAACAGATTATTGATGGGGAAAATAAAGAAAATATAAATGAATGGAGAGGAATTCCCTTTTTAATGGGTTGTGAGACTCAATATTGTCAAAATATCAGCTTTCCTTAAATTTATCTATGGCTTCAATGAAATCCCTATCAGAATTTCAGTTGCCTTTTCTTCGGTTGAAATTCATCAGCTAGACATCAGCAAGAAGGCAAAATAGAAGATTCCAGCCCTCCTCGCATAGAAACATCAATTTTGACAATCATTCATAGAAGAGAATACCTCTGTGGGAATCTAGAAGTCCAGTGGAGAAATTCAAGCACCCCAGTGGAGCAAATAATTCTGGGAATAGATATACTGCAAAAGGTAAGAAAAATGGTTTTTCTTTACCTGTGTTACTCTACACCCAGTGTCACAGCTCAATGCCAAGATAGATCCCCTCAATCTGAAATTTTTCCTTTGGAGAAAAGTGAGAGTGGGATAAATGTCTGGCTTCCCCAGCTACATGGGAGGTTGCCCAGATAGCCCTTTTCTGCCTTTCTTCACACAGGTTACTGAGGAAATCAGCATGTCTCAAGAGTGTGAGGAGAGTAGGAGAAGAGAAAAGGGTAAGGGCTGACTGCAACAATCTTGTAGATCTCAAAATTAGTCATACCTCATACTAACTGTATCACAGACTTCCCAAGAGGTCTGCCTGTAAACCTCAGAGATGGGTCACTTGAAGCCCCCTCCAACTGGTCATTGTGTGATCCAGCACTCTGTGTGCACCCCCATGAGACATCAAGTGGAAGTCTCTGCAGAGAGGGCACACAAACCCTCACAGAAAGCACACAGATATTAGCAGCTGGTTCAACTCTGAAGAACCGGAAGGAGTACAACCCTGAAAACTTCCAAGACTTTTTCCTGGGGGAAAAATGGGAGTCTCTCAACACAGACTGAATTTGTAAGATCAAGAGAAGGTACGCAATCCTGACTTCCTCACCAAAATGGAACAAGGAGAGTGGAGTAACCACATCTATAGAAAAAGACTTGAGAGACCCCCCCGCCCCAATATTTCTAGCTGGGCTGACTATTGAAGATCTTTCTCTCCCGAAGACCTTCAGTAAGAACATAAGACTTCAAGAAATAAGAGAAACCAAGAAAACATAACATCATTAAGGAAGAAAATAAATCTACAGTAGATAATCACAAAATAAATGGAGATCTGCAAATTACCTGACTAATTAAAAAATCATCTTAAAGGAGTTTAGTGAACTACAAACGAATGTAGATAGGCAACTAAATGAAATAAGTGAAACAATCTATGAGTAAAATTAGAAGTTTCATAAAAAGAATCAAAAGAAATTCTGGATCTGTAGAAAACTTCAACAGCAAAGTCAATCAAGCAGAATAAATAATCAGAAATCTCACAAGCAGATAATTTGAAATGGGAATAAAGCTTATTTAAATAAATAATGACACAAAACTTCCAAGTCTGGGGAGAGAAATGAATATCCAGATTTTTGAGGCCCAAAGAGTCTCAAATAGACTGAACATCAAGAGATATAGTCACCGAGACACATTATAATCAGATTTTCAAATACTGGGGACCTGGAGAAAAATTTGAAAGTAGCAAAAAATAAAAAAATAAAAAAGGTGACTTGTCACATACAAGGGATCTACTTTTTATATCCCTTGTTAGATACAAGTCTACTGTCAGTGGACTTTTCAGTTGAAATTTTTAGGTAAGGCGAGAGTGGGAGAATATATTAAAAATACTGAAATCCTCAAACTAAGAATACTCAGAAAAGCTGTCTTTCAGAAATTAAGGAAAGATAAAGACATTCACGACAAAAATGGGGAATTGACTGTCACTAAACTTGCCCTACAAAAATTAGCCTCATTTGATCATTCTGTAATGTATATATGTGTCAAAACACCACATTGTAACTCATAAATATATACAATTATATTTGTCAAATAAAAATACCTGAATGAATGAGATCTACAAATTACCTGACAAATAACTTAAAAATTACCTTAAAAATAAATTCTTTAAACAAAAAAGAAATAAAAAATGCGAAAGGAGATTCTTCAAGTTGAAATAAAAGGATGCTAAATAGCAACAAGAAAATATATGGCAGTGTTAAAACTTAGTGAAAAGGATAAGTACATAATTAAACTTAGGATACTCTATTACCATAATGGACCTGCATGTGCATAAAACACAATGCTACAATAAGAGTTAAAAGATACAAGTATTAAGATAGCTGTCGCTACAATAATTTGATAATGGATATATATTGTAAAATGATATAAAAATAGTGACATTAATAACATGAAATGTGTAGGGGAGAAAGCAAAATATTGTTTCTCTCATCCAGGTACTAACCTAACCCAATTCTGATTAGCTTCTAAGATCAAATGAGATCAGTGCATTCAGAATGGTAAGGTCAGAGACCAAAATATTGAATTTCTGTTTGTGATTGAAGTTAAACTGTTATCCGCTTAAAAATACTATTGTAACTTTAAGATATTTTAATAAAATCTCATGGTAACTACAAAAGTAAGACCTATATTAGATACACAAAAGACTAAGAGAAGCAAATCAAAGCATGCCACCACAAAAACTCATCAAAACAAAAAGGAAAATAGTAAGAGACAAGAAAGGAACAAAGGAACGTAAAAAAAAAGTGAGAAAAAAATTAACAAAACAGCAGTAGCATCATTCCCTATGAAATAACTTTAAATGTGGATAGATTAAATTCTCCAATTAAAACACAGAATGGCTGAATGGATTAAAAAAAAGCCCAAGATCTAAATATATGCCGCCTACAAAAGACTTTCTTTGGATTTAAGGGCACACATAGGATAAAAATAAAGGAATGGGAAAAGTTGTACTATGTAAATGGAAAGAAAAGAGGGTAGGTGTAACTATATTTGTATTAGACAAAATAGATTTTAAGTCATAAACTGTCAAAAATGACAAAGGAGGTTATTTTATATTGATAAAGTTGCCAATTTAACAAGATGATAATTGTAAATATATATGTGCCCAACATTAAAGCACCCAAATATAGGATAAAAATGCTAACAGAACAGAAGGTATACAAAAACAGCGATAAATATGATGGTGGAAGGAGACTTTACTACTCCATATTAAACAGTGACTAGATTATCCTGACAGAAAATTAATAAGAAGACAGCAGACAATGCTACTGATGAAATGGACCTAACAGACATAAACAGAACATTACAACAAATAACTGCAAAATACACATACCAAGCTCACACAGAATATTCTCCAGATAGATCATATATTAGGTTTCAAAATAAGTTTTCACAAATTAAATAAGATAAAAATCATATGATACCTTTTCAGACCACAACGGTATAATACTAGAAATGAATAACATTGACCAGTTGTATACCTAATTCTGAATTGTACCCCACATCTTTAAAATAAAATAAATTTTAAAAAGGAAATATTGCAAAAATCACAAATATATAGAAATTAAACACAACACTTCTGAGCAACCAATGATCAAAGAAGAAATTAAGTGAAAAATAAAAAAAAACTTGAGAAAAATAAAATGAAAACACAACATAGTGAAACTTATTGTATGCAGCAAAAGCAGTTTTAAAAGGAAATATTTTGGTGATAAACAGCTCCTTTAAGAAAGAAGAAAAATTTCAAACAACCTAACTTTATGCCTCAAGCAACTTAAAGAAAAAGAAGAAACTGAACCCAAATTAGAAGGAGGAAAATTATAAACATTAAAGCAGAAATAAATGCTATAAAGTATAGAAAAATAATAAAAAAGAACAAGAAAACTAGTAGATGATTTGCTGAAAAGACAACAAAATGGCAAGCCCTTAGCTAGACTGAGGAAAAAAGAGTGAAGATTCAAACAAAATTACAACAGATACCACAGAAATACAAAGGATCATAAAAGACTACCATGAATGACTATATGCCAACAATCTGGATGCCCTATTAGAAACATATATCCTAGAATCATACAATCTACCAAGACTGAATCCAAACAGTGAGAAAGGAACTTAAAGCAATCATCAAAAACTTCCCAACAAAGGAAAGACCAGGGACAGATGACTTCACTTGTGAATTCTACCAAACATATAAATAATTGATATCAACTTTGAGAAAGGAAAAGTAAAGAACACTTCCAGACTCATTTTACAAGGCTGGACCTGATACTAAAGCCAGACAAAAACACTACAAGAAAAGAAATTTATAGAATAGAATTATCATATGGTGAACATAGATGCAAAAATCCTCAACAAAATACCAGCATACTAAATTCAACAGTATATTTAAAAAAATCATAAACCATAATCAAGTGAAATTTATTCTTAGAATGCAAGGATGGGTCAACACATGCAAGCCAATAAATGTGATACATAAAATTAACAAAAATGAAAGAAAATATATCATCTCAGTGCACACAAAAATTATATGGCAAAGTTAAACATTTTTAATGACAAAAACTTTAATTAGGTATAGAAGGAATGTATCTTAAAATAATAAAAAATATATATGATTATAATACATGATTTTTGTTATTTTAAGATACATATTTTATGGTCAAAGACGTCATATTTTATGGTCAAAGCTGAAAGTTCTTCCTGTAAAATCAGGAACAAGACAGATTCCTACTTTCACTACATCTATTCAGCATTGTACTAGAAGTCCTAGCCAGAGCAAATAGGGAAAAGAAACAAAAGACATTTAAATCCAGAAAGAAAAAGTAAAATTGTCTCTGTTTGCAGATGACATAATTCTGAATCGAGAAAATCTTAATGATTCCAACAAAAACCCTTCAGAACTAATAAATAAATTCAGTATAGTTGCAGGATGGAAAATTTTTTTTTTTTTTTTTTGAGTTGGAGACTCACTCTGTCGCCCAGACTGGAGTGCAGTGGCTGCTCCCGGCCACCGCAGCCTCGACCTGCTGGGCTCCAGTGATCCTTCCTCCTCAGTCTTCTGAGTAGCCGGAATTACAGGCATGCGCTACCATGACCGGCTGATTTTTTGATTTATTGTAGAGATGAGGTCTCGCTGCCCAGGCGGGTCTCGAACCCGTGGGCTCAGGTAATCAACTCACCTCAGCCTCCCAAAGGCATGGGGTTACAGGCTGTGCCACTGAGCCCAGCTAGGATGGAAAATTAACATCTAAAGTTATTTGTGTTTTTATATAATAAGAACAAACTATCCAGAAAAGAAAAAAAGAATATAATTCCATATATAATGGCAACAAAAAGAATAAAATACTTATAAATAAACTAAGTGAAACAAAATAATTTGACACTGCAATTAAGAAATATTGATAAAATAGATTAAGGGCTGCATCAATGTAAAGTTATACCATATTCATGGATTAAGAGTTAATGTTAAAATATCCATACATCATCCATGCATTTAATGACATTTTTCAAAATAGAAAAAAATCCTAAAGTTGACATGAATTCACAAGAGAACTCCAAATAGCCAAATAAATCTTGATCAAAAAGATCAAAGCTGAAACCATCATACTCTTTGATTTTCAAATATACTACAAACCTATAGCAAGCAAAATAGTATGGCGCAGGCATAAAAGCAGACACACAGATCAATAAAACAGAGTAGAGTCCAGAAACAAATTCATGCATATACAGTAAACTATGTTTGATAAAATCACCAAGAATATGCAAAGGATAAGTGATAGTCTCTTCCATAAATAGTATTGGAAAAACTCGATATCTACATGTAAATGAATGAACTTGGACCCCTGCCTTATATGATTCAAAAAAATCAACTCAAAATGGATTAAAGATTCCCAAATTGCAAAACCACTGAAAGAAAATCTAGACATTGATGGTGGCAACAATTCTTTTGGATATGACACCAAAAACAGAGTCAACAAATTACAGATAGGATCACCTTAAACTAAAAAGCTTTTGCTCAGCAAAAGAAACAATCAACAAAATGAAAAGGCAACTTATATAATAAAATAAAATATTTATAAACCATATGTCTGACAAGGGATAAGTATAAAAAATATATAAAGAGGTCACACAACTCAATAGCAAAAACACACAAATGAGAAACAAATTATTCAGAAATTGGCAAAGGACCTAAATAGACATTTCTTTCTGAAGAAAACATACAAATGAACAACAGGTATTTGAAAAGTGCTCAATTACCAATCATCAAGAAAATGCAAATAAAAAAGACAATCCATTATCACCTCACACTTGTTAGGATGGCTATTTAAAAAAAAAAAAATAATGTGTTGGCAAGTATGCGGAGAAAAGAATACCATGATATGCTATTGCTGGGAATGCAAATTACCATAGCCATTATGGAAAACATGTGGAATTTTCTTAATTGATTGAAAATAGAATAGACGTGTCAGAAATTTTACTTCTGGGTATTTATCTAAAGAAATTACAATCAGAATCTCAAAGAAACACCTGTACTCTAATGTTCATCATAACATTTCCTGCAATAATCAAGATATGAAAACAATCTAAATACCCATTGATGGATTAATGGACACAGAAAATGTGTTTATATAAAATATATAGATATAGAACATTTATATATAAACATATATGAGTATTATTCCTTCTTATAAAATAAGGAAATCTTGCCATTTGCTGCAACTTGAATAGACCTGGAGGACATCATGCTAAGTGAAATAAGACAGACACAGAAAGACAAAAACTGTTATGTTCTTACTTATATGTGGAGTTTAAAATAGCCAAACTCATAGAAGCATAGACTGGGGTGGTGATATCAAGGGTAGGACAAGGAAAAGTGGAAAAAAGTCGGCCAAAATGTACAAAATTTCAGTTAAGAAAGTTGAATAAGTTCTGCATATCTAATTTATAGCATAGTGACTATAGGTAATGATACTGTACTGTATACTTTATACTTTCTAAAAAGAAAATCCCTGTGTTAGCACACACACACACACACAAATGGTAACTATGTGAAATGATGAATATGTTAATTAGGTTGATTGTGGTCATTATTTTACAATTTGTATATATAGCAAATAATCAAGTTGTACACATTAAATATATAGCAAGAACATTAAAAAAGAAATTAATGAGCTCACACAGAAGACTTAGACTAGTCAAAATTATATTAACATGAAAAATTTGAAGAACTTCCATTTTTTTCATTTCAATAAAGTGGCACTAATTCAGTCTGTTGTTAGCAGTAGAATACACATATAGATTAATGGAACAGAATGGAAAATACAAAAACACATCTACATATAGGTGCTCAATTGATTGGCAGCAAAAGTCCCAAAGCTATTTAATGGGAGAAAGGTTTTTTTCAATGAGTAGCATTAGAACAATTAGATATCCACGTGCAAAAAAATAATCAATGACTGTTACTTCACAATATAAAAAATAGTGACTCAAAATGAATCACAGACCTAACTGCAAATACAAAAGATACAAATCTTTAGAAAAAAATGAACAGACAAAATTTTGTAATGTTAGATTAGGCAATTATTTATAGAACATGAAGAATGTGAAGGTTTTTTGTCTTTATGTATTTATTTATTTTAAAGATGTGAGGTACAATTCAGGGTTAGGTATACAACTGTTCATTATGGAGTAATGTGAAGTTTAAACAAATTTATAAACTAGACTTGAACAAAATTTTAAATTTTGCCCTTCAAAAGACATGATTAAGCAAGTAAATGGGGAGAAAATATTTGCAAATGTCAAGGAAAATGATTGAACCCCAAATATATAAACAATTGTTATAATTTAATAATTAAGAGACAACACAAATTTAATAACATATTGGAAGAAATGCTTTCCAAACAAAAATATATGGATGGTTAATAAACACAAAAATAAATGCTCACATAATTGTAATCATAGCAATGTAACTTAAAACCACAATGTGCCAGTACCAAATAAAAATTTGAATGACTCCTCCTAAAATATACAATACTAAGAGTTGGTGAAAAGATGGAGCCTATAGAATTGTAAAGCACTGAGGGTGAAAATGCAAAAAGACTGAACCACTTTGGAAAACTGCTTGGCAGTTTCTTAAAAGGTTAAACATTCATCTACATTATGACCTAAACAATTGACTACTAGATATTTAGCCAAAGGAAATGAGAAAATGTGTTTAAATAAAGATATGCATACAAACATTCACAATAGTTTCACTTATAATAGCTAAAGTCTGGAATTCATGAACATACAAGTAGGAGAACGAATAAACAAACTATGGCATATCCATACCATGAAACTAGGGGGAAAAAAAAGAATGAACTGTAAATACTGGTGAATCTGAATATCATTATGCTGGAAGAAAGTAGCCAGGCACAAGAGAGTTTTACTATTTAATTCTGTATATATAAAATTCTGGAAAGTGAAAACTGATATATAGTGACAAAGAGCAGATTACTGATTTCCTAGTGCCAGATCTTGAGTAAGGGGCAGATTGCATATGAGCATGAAGAGATTTTTTTTTTTTTGTGGGGAGGTGACTGATGTTGAAAGGTGTCAGTGGGGAAGGGTTTTATGTTAAAGATTATTTGGGAAGAGTAAATGCACAAGAATGGGAGTGAAAACCTTCTGTATCTTGACTGTTGTGGTGGTATCATGAGTATATTCTGATTTTCAAATGTCATCAAATTGTTCACTTTAAGTGAATATTGTACATTTTAAGTGAATAAATTCCAAAAAATTGAAATAATATCAAGCACCTTCTCAGACAACAGTGGAATAAAACTAGAAGTTAACTTCAAGAAGAACTCGCAAAGCCAAACAAAAACATGGAAGTTAAACAATTTGTTCCTGAATGATCCTTGGGTAAACAATGAAATCAAGATGGAAATTAAAAAAAATTCCTTGAAATGAACGACAACAATGAAACAAGTTATCAAAACCTCTGGGACACAGTCAAAGCTCTGCTCAGGGGAAAATTTATAACACTTATGGCCTATATTATTAAGACTGAAAAACTGCATATCAACAATCCAACATCATACCTCATTGAACTAGAAAAACATGAATAAACCAAACTCAAAACCAGCAGAAGAAAAAATAATGAGGATCAGAGCAGAACTAAATGAAATTGAAATTCAAAAAAATTACAAAGGATCAATAAAGCAAAAAGTTGGCTATTTGAAAAGATAAGTAAAATTGATAAATCACTAGTTAGATTAATTAAGAAACAAAGGAAACAAAGTAACTCAATCTGAAATGAAAAAGGAGACACAATAACTGCTATGATGGAAATTCAAAAGATCATCCAAGACTATTGCAAACATTTCTATGCAAACAAACTAGACAATATAGAGAAAATGGACTAATGATTGGAAGCACACAACCAATAATTGGTTGTATGTTCCCAATAATGAGTAGCGAGATTGAAACAGTAATTAGATGTCTCCTAACAAAAAGAGGTCAGGACCTATGGGCTTACAGCTGAATTCTACCAGATTTTCAAAGAAAAATCTGGTACAAATTTTACTGAAGCTATACCACAAGATTGAAGAGGAGGGAATGCTTCTTAACTCATTCTATGGGATCAGTATCACTTTGATACCGAAGCCAGAAAAAAGACTTAACAACAACAACAAAACTACAAACCAATATCCCGGATGAACATTGATGTAAAGATCCTCAACAGAAGATTAGCATGCCAAATTCACCAGCACATAAAAAAAATAAAAAATTAAAAAATGCCATGACCAAGTGTTATTTTCCCCCCAGGGATGGAAGAGTGGTTTAACATATGAAAGTCAATAGATGTGATCCACTACATAAACAAAATTAAAAACAAAAGCCATACGACCATTTCAATAGACACAGAAAAAACATTTGATAAAATTCAGCATCCTTTATGATGAAGAGCCTCAGAAAAATAGGCACAGAGAAACATTGCTCTAAATAATAAGAGCCATACACAACAAACCCAATGTCATCCTGAATGGAGAAAAGCTGAACACATTTCGCCTCAGAAGTGGGACAAGGCAAGGATGTTCACTTTTCAAAATAGTACTTCAAGTCCTAGCGAGAGTAATCAGGCAAGACAAAAAAGTAAAGGGTATCTAAATTGGAAAAAAAGAAACCAAACTATCTCTGTATGCTGATGATATGATCTTATATTTTATAGAACTCTAAAGTCTTCTCTAAAAAGACTTCTGGACTTGATAAATGAATTCAGTAAGGTTTCAGGATACAAAATCAACAAACAAATCAGCAGTACTGCTATATATCAATAGCAACCAAGCTGAGAATCAAATCAAGAACTCAATTCCATTTACAATAGCAGTCAAAAAGCTAAAATAGCTAGGAATATCTTTATACAACAAGGTGAGAGATTTCTACAAGGAGAACTATAAAACTCTGATGAAAGAAATTGCAGAAGATGGAAAAACATCTCATGCTCATGAATGAGAAGAATCAAGATTGTTAAAATGACTATTACCTAACGCAGTCTAGAGATTCAACACAATCCCAACAAATTACCAACATTATTTTCCAGAGAATTAGAATAAACAATCCTAAAATTCATATGGAACCAAAAAAGAGGCAGAATGGCCAAAGCAATCTTAAGCAAAAGGAATAAAGCTGGAGGCATCATACTACCTGACTTCAAACTATATGACAAAGCTGTGGTAACCCAACAACATGGTACTTGTACAAGAGCAGACACATGGACCAATGGAATAGAAAACAGAATCTAGAAATAAGCCCCAATACCTACCACCCACTGATCTCTGACAAAGCAGACAAAAACATACACTGGAGAAAGGACACCTTATTCAGCAAATGGCGCTGGGAAATTTGGATAGCTACATACGGAAAAATGAAACTTGATCCCTTTTTCTCCACATATATAAAAATTAACTAAAGATGAATTAAAGACTTAAATGTCAGACCTGAAATGATAAAATTTCTTGAAGATAACCTAGAAAAAGCTCTTCTGGACATTGGCCTCGGCAAAGAATTTATGACTAAAGTGCCAAAAGCAAATGCAACAAAACCAAAAATAAACAAGTGGGACCTCATCAAACTAAAAAGCTCCTGTAGTGCAAAAGAAATAATCAACAGAGCAAGCAAGCAATCTACAGTATGGGGGAAAATATTTGCAAACTATATATCTGACAAGGGACAAATATCCAGAATCTACAATGAATTCAAACAAATCAGTAAGAAAAAAGCAAATAACCCCATTAAAAAGTGGGCAAATGACATGAACAGACATCTCTCAAAAGAAGATATACAGGCCGGGCTCAGTGGCTCAGCCTGTAATCCTGCGCTTTGGGAGGCTGAGGTGAGTGGATTGCCTGAGCCTGTAGGGTTCGAGACCCGCCTGGGCAACTTGGCGAGACCTCATCTCTACAATAAATAAAAAATTAGCCAGGTGTGGTAGCATGCACCTGTAGTTTCAGCTACTTGGAAGACTGAGGTGGAAGGATTGCCAGAGCTCAGCAGGTTGAGGATGCGGTGGTCGGGGGTGGCCACTGCACTCCAGTCTGGCTGACAGAGTGAGACTCCAACTCAAAAAAAAAAAAAAAAGATATACAAATGGCCAACAGATATATAAAAAAAATGATCAACATTACTCATAGTAAGGGAGATGAAAATTAAAACCACAATGAAATACCACCTTACAACAATCAGAATGGCCATCACTAAAAAATCAAAAATAGATACTGGCCCAGATGTAGAGAAAAGGGAACACTTATACTCTATTGGTGGGAGTGTAAACTAGTAGAATCTCTATAGAAAGTGGTATGGAGATTACTCAAAGAACTAAAAGTAGATCTACCATTCGATCCAGCAAGCCCACTACTAGGTTTTTTACCCTAAGGAACAGAGGTCATTATATAAAAAGACACCTGCACTTGCATGTTTATCACAGCACAGTTCACAATTGCAAATATGTGGAATCACCCTAAATGTCCATTAACTGATCAATGGATAATGAAAATGTGGTATACATACAGCATGGAATACTACATAGTCATAAAAAAGAATGAAATTATGTTCTTTGCAGAAATATGATGGGATTGGAGATCATAATCCTAAGTAAACGAACTCAGAAACAGGAAATCAAATACTGCATGTTCTCACCCATATGTGGGAGCTAAATGGTCACAGAGATGGAAATAACAGGGGAGAGGGGTTATGGTTCAGAAACTATCAACTGGCACAGTGTTTATTATCTGGGGAATGGGTTATCTGAGACCCAACATCCACCACTATACTATATGTCCATGTAGTGAACACTCATGCGTACCCCCTGAATCTAAAATAAAATTAAAAAAATGGAATTTGAATGAGCTTGCTAGTGAATATCTTTTAAAAATTTATTGTATATTTGAAACATATAAACCTATTAGCTATTTTAAAATTATTTTAAATAAAGAACGGATTGTATAAATAAATAGTTCATCTATTTTATTTTTAAGTTGGAGTCTCACTCTGTCGCCTAGAGTGCAGTGGCACACTCATGGCCTCTGCAGCCTCAACCTGCTGGGCTCCAGCGATCCTTCCATCTCAGCCTTCCAAGTAGCCAGAACTACAGGTGCGTGCTACTGCCCGCAGCTAATTATTGATTTATTGTTGAGACAAGATCTCTTCAAGTTGCTGAGGCGGGTCTTGAACCCTCAGGCTCAGGCAATACACTCGCCTTGGCACCCCAAAGTGCTGGGATTACAGGCTGAGCCACCAAGCCCAGTCGTTCATCTTCTATCAAAGAGTTTGAGTTCATAATAAATATCATTCTCACAAAGTAAACTTCAGAAAAAAATAGCCTTAAGATTTCAAATTTTATATAAAACTTTCAATTCAAAATAAAATGTTCTTACCATACACTTTATAAGTTTGGAATATTTTAGGTGTAAAGAATGAAAATAATATGAGAAAGAGACAGATTTCCAAGATACCAGCAAGAATGTGTTAATAACTATTCCTATTATTTTATGGCTATCATAGCTTAACAACCATGAAAAAACCTAACAAGATTTATAAGACTTTTATTTTAAAAGGTTATAAAATTTTGCTCAGCAAAGTAAAAAAAGACTTGAAAATCTAGTGGGATATACATCATAATCCTACATGAAAAAATACAATTAATAGTTCAGTTATTAATTATCTTCAAGTTATGTAACAAACCACTGTAAACCAATAAAAACCTGAAGGGCTTTAGTTTTTTGGTGGGGATGTGACTTGTGTTGAAAGTTGTGGGTGGGGAATAGTTTGACAATATTTTATTTCATTCTTATTTTTTTCATTAAGACTCACAGTAGGCAAGAATTTGAGAATTTTATGTTAAAGATTGAGAAGAGTAAATGCACAAAGTAAAAAAATTACTAAAACCTAAGCAGGTTATTGTAAATGCTCTACACAATATCAAACTATATTACAAAGCAAAGGTAATTATAACTCTGTGATATGGCTATAGAAATGCTCAAGTTGAGCAATGTGAGTATATATCCCAGAAAGAGATCTATGTATAGATACATATTTACTATACAATAAAGTATCTTTATAAATCTTGATGAAATAATAATTTAATATATAAATATATAAAATAGCATTGGGAGAATTATTTATGAATTAAAAAAATAACAATGTATTCCATACCGCATAATACAGAAATTACCAAATATAGCTAAACCACAATGTGAAAATAAATCTAAGAATTATAGGAAATATCTTTTCAGATTTTATTTTTGTCTTCAGTTGGGATAAAATTTCCTAAACTAGTTACAGGCAAGGGGACATTTAAAAAACATTTTTAAGCCGGGCTCGGTGGCTCAGCCTGTAATCCCGCGCCTTTGGGAGGCTGGGGTGAGTGAATTGCCTGAGCCCGTGGGTTCGAGACCCGCCTGGGCAGCGAGACCTCATCTTTACAATAAATCAAAAAATCAGCCGGGCATGGTAGCACGCGCCTGTAATTCCGGTTACTCGGAAGGCTGAGGCAGAAGGATCGCCGGAGCCCAGCAGGTCGAGGCTGCGGTGGCCGGGAGCGGCCACTGCACTCCAGTTTGGGTGACAGAGTGAGACTCCAACTCAAAAAAAAAAAAAAAAAAAAAAAAAAAACATTTTTAAAAAAACATTAAAAAAATTGCAGATTTTCTTTTTCTTTTTTTTTACAGCAAGAAAAGATTTTATTTTATTTATTTTTTAATGCATATTATTTTATTTTGTTTCTTTTTTAAACAT
>NW_007247425.1:180601-181382 GCF_000164805.1 Carlito syrichta
TTTATTATCTGGGGATTGGGTTATCTGAGACCCAACATCCACCACTATACTATATGTCCATGTAGTGAACACTCATGCGTACCCCCTGAATCTAAAATAAAATTAAAAAAATGGAATTTGAATGAGCTTGCTAGTGAATATCTTTTAAAAATTTATTGTATATTTGAAACATATAAACCTATTAGCTATTTTAAAATTATTTTAAATAAAGAACGGATTGTATAAATAAATAGTTCATCTATTTTATTTTTAAGTTGGAGTCTCACTCTGTCGCCTAGAGTGCAGTGGCACACTCATGGCCTCTGCAGCCTCAACCTGCTGATCCTTCCATCTCAGCCTTCCAAGTAGCCAGAACTACAGGTGCGTGCTACTGCCCGCAGCTAATTATTGATTTATTGTTGAGACAAGATCTCTTCAAGTTGCTGAGGCGGGTCTTGAACCCTCAGGCTCAGGCAATACACTCGCCTTGGCACCCCAAAGTGCTGGGATTACAGGCTGAGCCACCAAGCCCAGTCGTTCATCTTCTATCAAAGAGTTTGAGTTCATAATAAATATCATTCTCACAAAGTAAACTTCAGAAAAAAATAGCCTTAAGATTTCAAATTTTATATAAAACTTTCAATTCAAAATAAAATGTTCTTACCATACACTTTATAAGTTTGGAATATTTTAGGTGTAAAGAATGAAAATAATATGAGAAAGAGACAGATTTCCAAGATACCAGCAAGAATGTGTTAATAACTATTCCTATTATTTTATGGCTATCATAGCTTAACAACCA
>NW_007247425.1:181402-185939 GCF_000164805.1 Carlito syrichta
CTGGGGTGAGTGAATTGCCTGAGCCCGTGGGTTCGAGACCCGCCTGGGCAGCGAGACCTCATCTCTACAATAAATCAAAAAATCAGCCGGGCATGGTAGCACGCGCCTGTAATTCCGGCTACTCGGAAGGCTGAGGCGGAAGGATCGCCGGAGCCCAGCAGGTCGAGGCTGCGGTGGCCGGGAGCGGCCACTGCACTCCAGTCTGGGTGACAGAGTGAGACTCCAACTCAAAAAAAAAAAAAAAAAAAAAAAAAAAAAAAAAAAAAAATTTTAAAAAAATTGCAGATTTTCTTTTTCTTTTTTTTTACAGCAAGAAAAGATTTTATTTTATTTATTTTTTAATGCATATTATTTTATTTTGTTTCTTTTTTAAACATTTTTTATTTTAAAATTGTGGGGTACAGTTAAGGGTTAGGTATACAAACATGTATCCTTCAGGCACCCTTGTTGATAAGGAATGTCCCCCCATTCCCAGACAGATATTGACTACTATTAATCCCACCACACTTCCCCTCTCTGTTCCCCCCCATAGTTTCCCATCACTGTCAATCCTTTTCTTATAGTATTATGATAGATGTTCAAGGTCCACTTATGAGTGAGAACATGTGATACTCAGATCTTTGTTTCTGTGAGAGATCAGATTTTCTTATATGGAAGTTAGAGTCTTGTTTATAGCAACAGACATCCTAGAGTAAATGAGAAAACAAATGGGAACCCTTGGTGAAAACATATGCAATGTGTATACTAGATAACATCCACATTTTATAAAAATTCTATACAATGTAATAAGGAAAAAGAGGAGTATTCAGTCAACACGGGTCAAGGTTATGGACAGAAAATTTAGAGACCAAAAAATATAAACAATTAACATATGAAAACATCTCAGATTTATTGATATCAAAAGAAATGCAATAAGACAGTTATACGCTGAGATTAGTATAACTGATTTTATAGGCATTGCTTGTTAAAATGCATACTGTTTATAGCATTCAACTAAGCAGTTCTTTTAATAAAAATCCATTGTAGAAGAGAAGGGGAAAAATACATATAAGATTAGTGACTACAACATTATCTGTTGGAGCAAAATGTTTGAGACAATGCCTTTTCTTCAACAAAGAAAATAAAAACATTTCTATTGCACAAAAATGTATGCACTAATTCTGAATGTACAGGAATGAAGGGGTATGATGACTACAGTAGGAGACAGGTAAATTGTTTCTTATATGTCCATATAATTAAATAACATTTAACCCTTACAAGGATGAGAATTTCTCTATGCACTGACAGAGAGAGGTATTCAGAACCTGTTCTTAAACTCAAAAAGCTAAATGAACGACAGTGCATAGTATGAAAACACTTGAGTGGAAAGAGAGTGATGTATATTGAGTATTCATTGTAATACATGGGATAAAAATCTCAGAAAGAACAACCAATGAATGGCTGACAGAAGAGAATAAATAGCTCTGAATGAGGGGGAGAGAGAGGAGGCGGGGAGAGAGAGAGAGAGGGAGAAGGAGAGAGAGAAGACAGAATTTATCACTCATGAATTTTTGCTCATATACAGAATATACATGTATAAATGCTGTTTTTAAAATACTTTCTTTTTCCATGGACATATATTAAAACGGTGCAAGTAGATAAAGAATATATATCAAATATATAATACTCATTAATTTATCAGAGTGATGAAGGAACTCTATTAGAGCAATGTAAAATCATGCCATTTTTATTTGTAATAGTTACTTTTAAAAAATAATGTAATTAAAAAAGCAATATATGTGACTTTTAACTCTCCTAATTTTGGGA
The DNA here is from genome assembly GCF_000164805.1 of Carlito syrichta. NCBI lineage: Eukaryota > Metazoa > Chordata > Mammalia > Primates > Tarsiidae > Carlito > Carlito syrichta. The sequence continues at coordinate 183,209 of NW_007247425.1, forward strand.
GGTAAAACTATGAGTGCTTCTCTGTATTTGTAAAACATTTTGTCATTTAATTTTTTGTTTTATTTTATTTTATTTTTTGAGTTGGAGTGTCACTCTGTCGCCCAGGCTGGAGGGCAGTGGCACGCTCCCGGCCACCACAGCCTTGACCTGCTGGGCTCAGGTAATCTTTCCGCCTCAGCCTTCCAAGTAGAGATGAGGTCTTGCTAAGTTGCCCAGACTGTCTTGAACCCGTGGGCTCAGGCAGTCCTCTCACCTCAGCCTCCTAAAGTGCTAGGATTATAGGCATGAGCTACCACGCCGGCCACTCATTTAATTAAAAAAAAAATCACTCAAGCTCAGTGTAGGTAAGCATCTGTGATCTGTACATAAGCTGAGGATCAAAAGAATCTTTGGAAGATAAATTATTTTCCAATTTTTCATGAGAACTTTTCTAACTAAAATATTTCACATTGTATATATCCAGAAGCAGAAACAGAATACTTACATGAGGCAAACCCTGCAGAAAAAGTGGATACGTGTTGTCAGGAGGGAAATGACTGGATAAGGAAACCCAATTCAGAGACTAACCCAGAGAAAAGTGATATCAAACCCCGAAAGCAGAAAACTAAAGGAAAGTTGTGATAGTTGAACAGGAATGTGCATTTATTCCAAGAAGTAAATATTACTCTCAGCAGTGAGGAAACAGGAAATATTAATTTTTAAAGCTCAGGTTCCTTCTCTTTGATGTTTAAGTCTCCCTAGTAACTTCTCCCATATGTGACCATTCCCCAGTTAAAGAGAGAAAACTCTTCCTTTTTTGAAGGCATACACTTTAGATATAATCACGAATCATAATCACAAAGAAAGATCTTTCATATTTAGTGTAAACAAGCACATTGGGTCTAACACATTGAACACGTCAAATTTACAGTTCACATAGATTAGTTCTAATTCTGCTTGATTAATACACTGTTGAGCATCTCATCAAAACTGATAGTCTTTCACGTATTTGGAAGTAGAGTAACTGCCATATCTCACAAATATTTTTCTTACACAGGCTACATATCTTCTATTTCTTTAACTATTCTTCCTATATTAGAATTTATGGACCCCGAACAATTCTGAAGACATATGTCCTTACATTTGACCACCTTTTTCATGTTTTAATATGGTGTGTCTGGTTTGATGTAACCAGTGAATGATGGAATGATAGAATAAGATCATCAGAGGCCAGTTGTACAAATTTATATTTTTTAACAAACATAAAAATTTATCAAATTTGTCTAAAATCTTTCTTGATACTATTTAGAACTCCAGTAACAAAGATATTTGGATCTATATGTTTACTTATGAACTTACCTTTTTCTAAGACTTTCTCACTGGTGACTTGATAAAATAAAGTTGTCATCATGATTAGACAAACAAATGCCATGATGTTGCGTAAATTTCTCATTCTGATGTACGATTTGAGAAATGGAATTCCATATATATTTGATTGACTCCTACATGCATTAAACACAATGTTTTTCTTCACTTCTTTCTTGTAAATATCCTGGAGAAAGATTACTCAGGTCAGGTTTTCTCAGGATACCCGAAAAGTCTTCCCCTGCCACCATTCCCAAAACACACAAGAAAAGGATACTGTCTGGGATTGGTCTCTGGTGGGGGAATTAGAACAGAAATGATTTGTGTGGAGGGGCTTCTCTAATGGGTCATGTATGAGCTTTGAGGGAGGTGACCTCACCTGGCAGCATCAGCCCAAGGGAGAAAAGGAAGATCAACCTAATGGCAGACCTGCTCTCATTCTCATATTCTTTCCTGAAGGGGGATGAAGAAGCTAGAAGAGGTGAAAGAAGATTCCAGATCTTTATGAGATTTGCCTGAATTAAATCTTGAGTGTGTTTTGTATGAGTAATTTAGTGAGGGAAGGGGGTTCAGGGAAAAAATTGGACACAGCATGTTCTCCCCTGACAGAAAAAAATGCCCCTGCTGAATAGACAGCAATGAAAGGAGAACTGAGACATGTAGGAATAATATAAGGATCATGGAATAGATCCAGAACCAATATGAATAGAGCCAGATAAGTTCTGAAGAATGGAGTGGAAGCCTAATATTTAAGGTTGTACAAGATTACAACTTTTCTAAAGGAATTCTTAAGATTTTATAACTAAAGAAAGTGGTACATTAGAACAAAGACGGACATAAGAGTCAAAGACACTAAAATCAGGCCCTTTTCCCTAGAGTCTTCACTGTACTTATTATTTCTTAGTTCCTTCAGAAACATACACATACACACAACACACACACACACACACACACACACACACACACACACACACACATGTACATACACATTGGCTATCTCTTTTTGAGTCCTCTGTGCAATGCTAAAGCCCATCACCTAGAAGCTTCATTCAGATCACCCAGTTGTTTTCTTCCCATGCACGGCAACCAACGGGGATATGAGAGTAGCACAGTGCAGGGAATACCCGAGAAGGAGAACTCTGGATTGTACTTTGCTCTCCTCTATTCGTTTGATGATAATAAAGATGACCTCATATGACCATAAAGTTAATTAGACTTAATCTAGATATTTATAAATTCATATGACGATACCATCCCCCACATATACGCACATTCTAAAAAATCCCTCTGAAGAATAGCTGCCTTTCTTTTTGCTTTTATTGATTTTTTTTTTTTGAGTTGGAGTCTCACTTGGTCGCCCAGACTGGAGTGCAGTGGCCGCTCCCGG
>NW_007247425.1:185973-252858 GCF_000164805.1 Carlito syrichta
TCAGCCTTCCGAGTAGCCGGAATTACAGGCATGCGCTACTATGCCCAGCTGATTTTTTGATTTATTGTAGAAATGAGGTCTTGCTGCCCAGGCGGGTCTCGAACCCGCGGGTTCAGGCAATCCACTCACCTCAGCCTCCCAAAGGTGCGGGATTACAGGCTGAGCCACCGAGCCCAGCTGCTTTTATTGATTTTATTGTGGGAAATCTTCCCAGGATGTTGAGGACAGCTGAATCTTACTTTTTCATCCCCACTACCATAGTGGTTTACAGTCTGTCCGTGCAAAAACCTACTACAGATGTTTATACTCCTCAGGGGTTTGCTTCCTTCAATATACCTCCCATGCATTAAATATTGTCAGCCCATAAAGCTGAATTAAAAGAAATTCTAATAGTTACCCTAGGCAAGAACTCAGGGAAACAAAACAAAAAACACCTATCATTTGATGTCAGATCACTTGAATTCAACTTAATCTCTTAGGTCATAAACTAAATCCTAGGAATCATCATCTGAATTCATCAGATACTTCTTGATTCTTTGGATTCAGTCCCTTGTTAAAGGCTCCAACTGACCCTCATGACTCACTCCCACACACTGATGTGGGCATTACCCATTTTTTGACTATGGAGTAATTTGTTCCAAGTATGAGTGTTCTACATAGTTCCTCCTCTCAGGTGGGCAATATAGATGATTTAATGCCACAAGTTTCCAAACCTGCCCCCTCCCATCATCAGCTAGACTTGTGAAAATGTGGATACAGAACATTTTGCCTGTGAAAAATGCAGGACTGTGCAATTTGGAGGTTGCATTTTAGATTAGCTGACAAGATTAAGAATACAGTTTAATGATCTTGCATGCACAAGGGATATCAGAAGGGCAAGTTCCTCCAAAAACTCCTCCCCCTGCTTCAGAAAAATCTCAGGAACTTGACAGAATGTATGGCCATGCTGCTGTGACTGCACAGATATCAGAATATCCAGGTGATGATTTGATCATTCTTCCTTGCCTATGAGTCTAATAACTGCTAATAACACTCTAACTTCTGGTGAAACTGTTAGCTCCAATGTGAAAAAAAAGTTAGGTAATGTTCATCAACAGATGAATGAATAAAGAAAATATGGTATAAATACATGATGCAATACTATTCAACTTTTAAAAAGTAAAAAATTCTGTCATTTGTGACAACAAGAATAGAATTGGAGAACACTATACTAAGTGAAATAAGCCAGACAAAGAAGGACAAATATTACATGTTGTCATTTATATGTGATGTCTAAAACAATCTAATTCATAGAAACAGAAACCAGAATGGTGATTATCAGAGGCTGGGGGTGGAGGGAATGAGATGATGGTCAAAAGTCTCTGTTAGGAGAAATAAGGGTTTTTTTTTAAAAAAAAATTTTTTAGACCTATTGTACCGTGTAGTGAATATTGTTAATAATAGTATATTGTACATTTCAAAATTACTTAGAAAGTAAATTTCAAATATTCTCAACAAAGAATGGTATTTGAGGTGATGGATGTGTTAAGCTTGATTTAATTATTCCATCTTGTAATATAAATTATAACATTATTTTGTACTCTATAAATACATAAAACTATAATTTATCAATTTATAATAAAATAAAATGGAAAAGGATAAGAAAAATTTAACCCAAAAGATAATGTCCAAGTTTCACTATAAAAATTCCACTGAAAGTAACAGAAATTTGTTACAGGTAAGCCTACTATAATTCTGGGTTGCTCAAGTGAGAGACTTTGGCTACTGATGACTGGAGCAGTAAAAGATGGTTTCTTTACTATTAATGCATTATGGAGGACAAAAAAAAATCCATCATAATAAACTCATTTCTGGGGAATCACTCAGATGTTTTCCTAGTTTGAGACTAGACTTGTGTTTCCTTCAGATATATCAATCCTCTATATAACTTTCCTTGCATTTTAGGTTTTGACACTTCGGACTGAGTTATTTTCACCCTTTAGATTTTGTGCCTGTGTAGCTGTAAGTGTGGACTCTATTGCTCAATCTGCTGGCACCAGACTGCCAGTTGAACCAGGTATATCTCATGAGGGGCAAGACAGGAAATGCTATGACACACACTTTTCCAGGAACATAACATTCTTTTAAAATTTATTTCCAACAATAGAATTAAATCACCTAGGAAATCAAGAAATGATAATTTGACCCTCCTAATACTCAGAGAACATTTTCTTTGACAGCAAGCTCATTTTAGCTTTGTTAATTTTTAATGCATGAACAGAGTGACACAGGAGGAACATCTAGTAAATGCATTTAGAATGAATAAAATATCAAAATAATTAATTTCTTTATGTTTATTATTTTGATTACTTTACTATGATTTTCAAAGTAATTAATGCAGAATAATGTACACATCTTCTTTTTCCAGTGTTTGCTGATTTTTCCATACCTATTTGTTTTTCAAACATTCTCTACTGAATGTGTTAAGGAACCTGTATTTCTGTCATTCTTTTTCCTTTCTTCTTGTTAAGTTGTTAATTTTTAAACATGCTATCTTAGAAAATATGAAAAGTCTATAAAAATATTTTTATTGCCCAGATAAAAATGACTGAAGCAATAAATCAGCCACCACCAATATCTTTGCAAAGATATCTGGGCTATAAATTGGCTAACCTTTGTTATTTAGTCCATAGGGTTGGGGTGGAGTAGATATAGTTCTTATTGCTGAGAAAGTAATTTGATGCAGAAACTTTTTATGTGTTTCGATATTAAAAACTGAGATAATTTTCTAGGGTTCATAAATGGAAATATTAAATACTGAACCATTTCGGAAGCAAAATTGTAACAAAAATGGCACACAAGAGAATTACAGAAATGAAAATTTGAAAATAACCTAGCAAATGAATATGCAGGTCAGAAGCGTTTTCAGAAAGACTAAAGAACAAATATCTGGAGAAAGCTAACAGCATGTTGGAAGATTATTTCTGTACAAAGAGATGGAAGGTTAGCTATCGAGGTTGTAAGCAACTGGATCTATAGGAGTATAACTTTGGGCACCGTCTGGATGTGATCATTAGATATACCAACCTTATGGGACCTGTGAGTGCGCAAGTTCCCTTTTCAAAAAGGTCAAATGGTAAGCAACGTAGACCATAATTGAGAGGCAAAAAATTGTTGCAGAAATGCAATAATTTCTACAATTTACTTGCACAAACAACTTCACAATTTGTTGCACTCTCATCATCCCATGCACTCAGAGAGATTCCTGTTCTCCTGTCTGCTGTTCTGCTCTCATAGTGCTTCTTCCAGGTTTGTACGGTCTTGGCCTCCAGAAATATTCACTCTGCACTGAATCCACTCCTCATGCAGATTAATTTAGTTAACTCATAATTATAACCCCAGTGAATGTTTTAACCTCTGATTTGGTGATGGTATTCTTCTGCCTTGAAGGTCTTTTCCCACCCTTTCCACTATGTGCTTTCTTATGCAGACTTAGTACTGTGCTCAAATATCACCTCCTTTATTCTTGTTCAGGCATAATCACTTCAGGCCATCTTTCCTATAACCATCACCTCTCATTCTATGCTCTTCTTTCTACATAAGTATGTGTTTTAGTATCTCCCACTTAAAAAAACAAAACAAAATTGCAAAAATAATTCAAAGCAAGCATAAACTAAATTCCTTTCTTTTTACCTGCATTCTCTTACAGATTCTGCCTTTTTTTTGAAAGAGTAGTCTATACTTAGCCTCTTCACTTGCCTATGTCATTCATTCCTCAAACTCCATTAGATTGCTGAAATTGCCTTAGCCAGGTCCCTTATGCAGTCCTTTGAACATTTATATAATTTTAATTTTTTAGCTTGAAACTAACTTGTCCTTTCATAGCATTGAACAGAAATTGTCACAAAGTATATGGCATTTTTGTCTTGCTTGATTTACATGAAAAAAACACTCTTTTTTGTTTCTATGGGCCTCCATGGGCCAAGCAAGGGTTTCTTTTCTTCAGTTCATTCCTAATCTCCTCCCACACCCCAGTTCCTCTTACCTAGACTTTCAAGCTTGTACTTTACCTTGTATGATTTCTATTGTTAATTTTATTTAGTCATATGACTTTAGTAATCATCTATGTAAATATATTTTGTGCGTTCCTCCTGAACTACTGACAGATATATTTAACATCCTTCAAAGATTTTCCTTTTGGCCATCTTACTGGCATTTCAAAGACAGTAAGTGCCATGATGAATTCACTATTTGTTCCTCAAATTTCTTGCTGTGATTTCTTTTTCAGTCTTAGAAAATGCCATACATATTTTATTTTGCACTTTAAAATTTTTGATCATGATTATTTAGAGGTCATTTTTAAAAGGGATAACTTTTTTCTTTTATTTCTATTTTGATGTTTTAATAGACTTTTAATATTTTTGCTATGATTTCTGAGGATTTGTTTTTCAGGAGATAACAAGCTTCATTTATTCCCCCATTCATCATTCACTTAACTCACATTTGATAAACACATATCAAATGCCTACTTGGTGACTTATAAGAAATCTGAGACTTTTCTAGTTCTGTTTGGTATCTTAATCCTATAATGATCTGATATTTAAATAGTCGTAAAAGTGCTAATAGTCATGTTCCTACAGATTTGAAATCCTGTTATGTTGGAAAACATGGTTTAACGGCAAATATGTATTTATTAAATGACCTTTCCTTCTAGGAAGAGACGTTCTTCCAATTACATCAAAATTGTAAGAAATTTATACTTCCTTCTGCTTTTCTCCTTCCTCCTCTGCCAGCTTTCTGTACTGACCCAGCACTTAGTAAAAGCCTCACAGGAAAATATAAACCCAAGTTTTAGAACTTCTAGTTTTCTAATTCATTGCACCAGATTTACCTAAGTGGCTAATGCTCAGTGGTTTTCCTTTTTCTCCCAGTAGCACCTCTTTGCATGGTCCAAGCCTTTTGCCCAAATCAGCAAATTTCCTCAAGAAGAAAAATGACCATTGAATAATCTCATCTAGTTTAAGTACTTTTCCCCCAGGTTTTTTATTTCTGTAAAAATATTCTTTTTCAATTTAATTATTTTTAAAGTTGTTGGATCAGAAGTGTTACCCTGCTGCTACCCACCACATTCTACCTAGAAGTGCAAGTCAGCAATTAGCTACATTTTTAAGTAAAATAACTTTAATGTGACTATTTCCCGCTCAACTTGATTTAACTGAAGTTCATAATTTTAATATGTATAATATTAATTTAAATATCACATTAAAGTGAATTTCTTTGTTGGAAACAGACAAAAAGCCCCACCTTGCTACAATTGCTCTACATGAGGTTGAGTCAGGATATAAAAATTGTAAAATATTTACAGCAGAACATATAGGTATAGAGAAGTTAAAACTTTCAAGCATTCACTTGTTTCTTTTGAGAAGTTTTTGGTTTTAGTATTGGTACTCCCTTCTGTTTCTTTGGAGGCAGATCTTTGCTCCCCTATTCCTCACTTTCCTCCAAATAATTCTATTTGCAAACCTTAATGTTTTTCCTTTAATCCTTCTTTGTATTAGCTCCTGATCTGTTTCTGATGGTTTCACTAACGAGTTGTCTCAATGAAGATGTGGGTATATTCAACCTAAAGTGTTGTAAAATGATGAAATGGCTATTGCTGTTTCAAATAATTAGGAATGCAGAATGTTGTATCATTTTCCTATATGATCTCATTTCCTCCAATATAATAACCAAGGAATTCAAACCACTAATACTGCTGTTAGGTATGACACAGGAAATGGGTATCTGGTGGACTTTCTGCTAAATTCACCAGCCTAGGATGTTGCCATCCTTGAGAAATGGATCATGTCATTCAACCAGTTGCTTCATATTGATTCACTTACCTAGTAAAGGTTTTTAATGGGCACCTGTGCATGGTTTCTTTTTCTAGGACTTACACTGATGTGGCTCAGTGAAGTAGAATATTGAATTCATAACTGTGTGAGCTTGTAACTTATCTGCCTTAGCTTCTAGAGCTAGTATGTTCTAATCACCTGTTAATAAGAACCTGTCCTCCTATATTTCTCAAAACATTCCTCAGATTCTAAGTGGTATCACATTGATTGGCCTAAACAATTTACCCTACTCTTTTAGTTCTTAACAAAAATTATTTTCAGGGTCAGTTCTCACATACATTTCAAATAGTTAAAAAATTTAAGGTAGATGATCCCCTTTGCCAATATTCAAATAACAAAAATAAGCAAAGTAAAAAATAATATATCAAAAATTGATAAAAAGTTTGAAAGATAATATAAGTAAAAAATTTATAATTACAGAGAGAGAAAGAGAGAGAGAGAGAGAGAGAGAGAGAGAGAAACACTAACACAATAGTAACTAGATGCCAGTTGAAAGTAACAGGAAAGATATTAGGAGGCATGGAAGACTCTAGGTCCTAAAGCCTCCCTTAGAAGCCTAATGGGGTGCATTAGAAGACATCAACATTTCTATTCCTACTCTTTCACCATACCTGGCCTCATGAGATCACTGCACACCACTGCATCCAGGAAATGAGACTCACACATATTTAAATTAGAAAATTAAGCTGAAGATTGTTTAGAAGGCTACATAATGTGTTGGTCCTGTCCAGATAACTGGCAGTTCCTGGATACTGGTTCCCCATCTAGGAAATAAAGTTAATGCATTAGCCATTTCAAATAATTTCTTAATCTCTCTATCCCATCTCATCGTTACCTTTCCCAGCTTGAATAATGAAATCTTTATATACATTCTCCTCTATTACCTTTATGAGATGGTAAGGAGAAATAGACATTAGAAGAAAAATATCCTCCTTACAGATAAGTCAAAAATTAGTATATTTACTATGCCAGCAATGCTTATATATCTGAAAGAAACATGGTTGATGGTATAGACTGAATGTTTGTGTACCTCAAAATTTATATGTTGAAGTCCTAACTCCCAATTTGATGGTGCTAGAAGGTAGAATCTTTGGGGGTGATTAGGTTTAGATGTGGTCATTAGAGTGGCCTCTCATAATGGGTAAGTGCTTTTATAAGAAGAGATAGTGACACCAGTGCTCTCTCTCCATCTGCCAGGTGAGGACACAGTGAGAAGGCACTGTTTGAAAATCAGGAAAAGAGTCCTTAGCAGAAACCAACCTTGATCTTGGATTTTCTAGGCTTCTGATCTGAAATGTAAAAGTTTGTTGAGTCATTTGTCTGTGATATTTTGTAATAGCAGTCAGAGTAGATAAAAACAAAAGGCCCTACAGAATAGTGGGCAATTGACTCAATATGAAATGCTAATAAACAAAGTACAACAAACTACCTTCCCAGTAAATATAAAATGTAAATTAAATGAGAAATCAATATTTTCATGAAGATTGAAAGAAAGGAGAAACTTTCTTAACTTGATAAAGAACATCTACAAATACCACCACCACCACAACCAACAACAAAAATATCTTATACCTAGCATAATAATTAATGGTGAGAAACTGGTTGCTTTTTTCACGAGTCCAGAAAAAAGACAAAACAATAGTACCCTCTGTTCACTGTTACTCAATATTATACTGTATTTTTGTACCCACTTTCCAATCATTCTTTATTCCTACCCTTCTTAGTCTATGATAGCCATCATTCCACTCTGTACCTCCTTGAGATCAACTTTTTTAATTACATGCTGTGTGCATGTATCAAAATAGCACATCTATCTCAGAAATATGTATAATCTTTGTGGATCGATTTAAAAAAACATTAGACTGACATCCCTGGCAGTGAAATCAGACAAGTAAATGAAATAAAAGTTGTACAGATTGGGAAGAAGAATTAAATTTTGTTCATAGATTACATAATCCTCTATGTATACATTTCTAAAAAAAAAAATCCCTCCAAAAAATTCACCCAGAGAAAATAAGTGATTACAGTAATGTCACAGGATAGAAAGTTAATATGTTCCTTTCCTATATGGCTCTATGCCTGCTTGTTGTTGGTATACAAGAGTGTGACAATCTTTTGCACTTTTTCTCTTTTTTTATTCTTTTAATTTTTTATTTTAACAATGTGGGGTACAATTCAGGGCTAGGTATACAAATGTTCATTTGGTCAAGGATGTTGTTGATGTAAGAGTACGTTCCATGTGTTGATGAGTAGAATGTATATTTCATGATTGTTGGTTGGAAAGTTCTATAGGTATCAGTTAAATACATTTGGTCCAGTGTCATGTTGAGGTTCCAGATCTCCTTGTTGACTTTTTGTCTTGATGATCTATCTAGGGTTGTTAGTTGGGTGTTTAAGTTCCCAGATATGATAGTGTTAGGGTCAATATATATTTTAAGGTTACCTAGAGGTTGTTTTATGAGAGTTGGTGCATATATGTTTAGTATGGATATTTCTTGTTGATGGATTGAAACTTTTATCACTATCTATTGACCTTTCATATCTTTTTAAATTTTTGATAACTTAAAGGGTATTTTGTCTGGTATTTAGAGTGTGACCCCTGCTTTCTTTTGTGCTCCATTCACCTGAAATTTTGTTTCCTATCCTCTTACTTTGAGTCTGTGAGTGTCCTTTCTGGTTATATGAATCTCTTGGAGACAATATATTGTTGCCTCATTATATTTTATCCATTCTGCCAATGTATGGCTTTTCAAGGGTGCATTTATTCCATTCACATTCAGGCTAATTATAGAGATGAAAGTGTTTATTCCTTTCATTAGGCTCTTATAGAGTTTGGCATTTTTGCTGCTGTTTGTTTATTTGATACTTTCTTAAGTGTTTCTTGTAGAACTGGCCTGGAGGCCGAATAAAACCTTTAGAGATTGAATGCCTGGGAAGGATTTTAATTCTCCATCACTTATGAAACTTATCTTACCTGGTTAGGTAATTCTTGGTTGAAATTGCTTATCTTTGAGAACTTTGAAGATAGGGTTTCAAGTTCTCATAGCCTGAAGTGTTTCTGTATGTAAGTCTGATGCTATTCTAATCTGTCTTCTCTGGTAGGTAGTCTGACCTTTCTCTCTTGCTGCTTTTAGGATCTTTTCTTTTATACCTACTTTATGTAGGCAAATTGCTAGGCATCTGGGAGTTGGTCTTCTCTTTTGCTGTCTTGCAGGGGTTCTTTGAATCTCTTGTGTTTGAGTGGTCACATCACTGATGAGATGAGAGAAGTTTTCTTGGATAATTTCATGGAATGTTTGTTCCAGTGTGGTCTCTCTCTCTCTATCTGCCTCAGGGATTCCAATTAATCTTAGGTTTGGCCTCTTGAAATAATTGCTCATCTCTTGGAAGCTTTGTTCTGTCTCTTTAAGCTTCTTTTCTATGTTTTTAACAGTATGGATTAACTCCATACTTTGATCCTCAAGCTTTGAGGTTCTTTTTTCTGCTTGGTTAATTCTGCTTTTCATGCTTATCAGTTTGTTGTCTATTTCATTCACTGTATTCTTTATTGCTGTTATCTTAGTTATCAACTCCCTCATTCTTTCCTCGTCTCACTTTATTTGTATTTATTCTCTCTACTAAGGCTCTCATCTGGCATCTCTCTGCCTTGGATCTCTCTGCCTTGGCCGAGGCGTCAGTGGAAAGTCCTGCCACAAGGAATTAAAAATAGCCTGACCTTGTGTCAAAAATATGTTGATGCTGCTTTACAAGATATTAGGTATCAATACCCTGACCTTTATCTGGTGCATTATATGGTTGATATTTTACTAGCCCATCAAAATCATGCTTTTTTGCATGATATTTTAAATGATACAGTGACAGCTTTGACAAGCTGTGGTTTGAAAATTTCTCCTGAAAAAATTCAAACCAATCCACCTTTCACTTATCTTGGCCGAGTGTTAAACACTCAGATAGTGAGTCATCAGCCTTTACAGTTAAGAAAAGATCATTTGGTGACTTTAAACGACTTCCAAAAATTATTAGGAGATATTAATTGGTTAAGACCTTATTTGCATATAACTACTGCAGACTTAAAGCCTCTTTTTAATATATTGCAGGGGGATTCCTCCCCCACCTCTAAAAGAGTTTTAACATCTGAGGCAGAAAAGGCCTTAACTCTTGTAGAGAAGGCCATTGAGTCTCAAAAGGTGAAAAGAGTAAATTATAATTTACCGTGGGAATTAATTGTGTTGGCTACTTTTCATACCCCAACAGGGTGCTTGTGGCAGGAAGGACCTATGGAGTGGTTACATTTACCACTCTTCTAAAAATGTTTTGGCATCTTATCCTTGTTTAGTGGCTTTGTTAATAACTGAAGGTAGACAGAGAAGTGTGGAATTGTTTGGGAAGGATGTAGACAATATTATTGTCCCATATGACAAAACTCAGTTTCAAACCCTGGTATAGACCAATGATGACTGGCAAGTAACTTTAATTGATTTCAGGGGACAAATCTTGTTCCATTTGCCTAAAAATCCATTGTTGCAGTTTGTAAAACAAAACCCCATAATTTTTCCTTGCAGCTGCTCCCTAGTTCCCCTCGAGGGGGCAGCCTTGGTTTTTACTGATGGTTCATCTAATGGGAAAGCGGTGACAATAATTGATGATGAGCCCCATGTTTTAAACACTTCTGAATCTTCAGCACAAAGAACAGAACTAAAAGCAGTTCTATATGCATTTTCTGTTTTAAAGAATAAAAGGTTTAATTTGTATACTGACTCTTGTTATATTAAAGGATTGTTTCCTCATATTGAGACAGTTACTATTCCTACCAATAAAACTACAATTTTGGAATTGCTTGCTCAATTACAACAATTAATTTGTGACAGAAAGGAGCAGTTTTTTGTTGGCCACATTAGATCTCATTCTGGTCTTCCGGGACCTGTGTATAAAGGCAATCAATTGACTGACAATCTAACTAAACCAGCAATATGTGCAGCCGTTGAAACAGAGGCAGTTACTCAAGTTCAGTTATCTCATAATATCCATCACCAAAATGCCACTGCCTTACGGTATCAGTTTCAGTTGCCTAGAGAAGTAGCTCGGCAAATTGTTAAAAATTGCCCAGCATGTCCCGCCTTTAACAGTGCTCCAACAGGGGTTAATCCCCAAGGATTGAAGCCTAACGTACTATGGCAAATGGATGTGACTCATTTTTCCAACTTTGGAAAGTTATCTTACCTACATGTAACTGTGGGTACATTTTCCCATGTCATATTGGCTTCTGCCAGAACAGGAGAGGCTTATAAGGATGTAATACAACATTTATTTTTTGTTTCTCACAGTTGGGTATCCCAAAACAACTAAAAACTGACAATGCTCCTGCTTATACGTCTAAAGCTTTTCAATAGTTTTGTGTTCAATTTAACATTTCTCATTCTACAGGAATTCCTTATAATCCTCAGGGTCAAGCCATAGTCGAGAGAACCCATCAAACCTTAAAAAATCAAATCATTAAATTACAAGAGGGAGAATTTAAATATAGTTCCCCTCATCACATTGTAAGCCATGCTTTATTCGTACTCAATCACCTTAGTTTGGACTCTTTGGGTCATTCAGCTATGGCTAGACACTGGAATCTGGAAGAAACTGTTAAGCCTATAGTTAAATGGAAAGATCTCATTACAGGTCAATGGAGAGGGCCTGATGTATTGTTGACATGTGGGAGAGGGTATGCCTGCATCTTTCCCCAGAATTCTTCATTGTCCATTTGGATACCGGACCAACTGTATATAATATAAGAGCTTGCTTACAATCTCCTTATGCCTTTTTAGTAACCACTGATTATAAATCTTTCATAATTTCTTTTGATGGACAGAAACATCATATTTCTTGCAAAAATTGCAAACTAATTGTCTTACTTTCTCTAATTCATATAAAGGATTTATTATTCTCTGCCAACCTCCTTATTTGATGGTTCCTGTAAATCTTCCATCTCTTTGGTATGATGAATATAGTTTAAGGACATTGTATGAAGTTAATTCATTGTTGTCAAGGTCAAAAAGATTTATAGCAACTTTAATTTTAGGAATTACAGCTCTGATAGCCATTGCTACATCAGTTTCAGTTTTGGCCATAACTTTAGCTAAAGAGATCCATACTGCTTCATTTACAGATCAGTTATCCAAGAATGTCTCATTAGTTTTAGCTGCTCAAGAAATTATTGACCAAAAATTAGAAAGTAAAGTTAATGCATTAGAATAGGCTATTTTGATTATAGGACAAGAACTTGTAACCTTGAAAATTAAATTGGCCTTGTGATGTCATTCAGAATTTAAATGGATTTGTGTCACACCTCTCCAAGTGAACAAATCTATTCATACCTGAGATAGGATTAAAATCATATCTCTGGAATTTGGAACCATTCCAATATAAGCTTGGATCTTTCCAAACTTCATCAGGAAGTATAAGACATTAGTTCAGCTGAAAAACAATTTGAGTCCACCCAATTGGCTCAGTCAATCTTTAACAATTTTTCTTCATTTGTCAATCAAAAATTGTTATTGTGTATATTAATCAATGTGGTAATTTGTGGAGGAATAATTTTGTTATTATTATGCTTACTTCCAGTAATCTTCAAATCATTGAAAAATAACATCTCTCGACTAAGCAAGCACGGAATTTTACGGCTTTGTATTAAAAAACAAAAAAGGGGGAGAAGTTGGGAGCCGGCCTTGGAGGTCCACCTGATTGACAGGGTCCTGGTGGGCCGAAGACCCCAGGCTGCAGGACGAGCCCAGGAAGTGAGGCCCTTCGTCTTTCACCTTTGCTGTTTGGTACAGCTGAAGAAATTCTGTGCAGTCATGGAAGAAGCAAATGGCATGTTTATGCGAAGTACTCACACCTAACCTGAGAATGTCATGGTTCATTTTCCCATTTTCCCACTATGCCACTTGGCCTTTTCTAACATATGCAAGGGTTAAACTCTGAAGCACATCAAGAATGCTTTCTTTCACTTGGTTATAAGTTACTAGATATTGCTTGAATAAAAAATGATATTAGTATATTTACTCCTTATTTGATTTAGAATTATGCAGTTTAGTGTTTAGACATAAGGTTTTATAGAAGCACAAGTTTATGGTAAGTTCATTATGAATTCATTATAAATTCTAACACTTATCTAGGAGTTATGTAGGTGATTTATAACTGTCTTCACAGATTTAGGATAAAGATTAATCATTAAGGTTTTTACTTAATTCTATAGTTAAGTTTTAAGTAAACGTTTATAGAGTGGGTTTTCACTGAATTCATAATATACTAATTAGATACTTTTATGATAATTAACTAAATACAGAAAGCAACCTTGGGGGCCTGGGAAATGTCATTAAAAGCTTCTTTTGAGTTTTCTTTAGAAATAAACACTGCAGGGTAAGAGAAAAGTAACAAAGACACCTGGACAAGAAAGGCTATTACAAAGCTTTGAAGGTTGTAAAAGCCCAAAAGAGAAAAACTGCTACATGAAGAGCTGTGCACCTGGGAACTTTCTTGAAGCACTTCAAGGACTGTAATTTGGGACTCTTTTGAAGAGAGTTGCTGGCAGTGCTATTCTAGACATGATAATTGTTTTATCCATGTATTAATCGTAATTAGTAAATGTAATATTGTACAAGTTTATATAATCAATATACATATGTATGAGGTTTGACAAAAATTATTAGGCTCTGGTTATGTTTAACAAGGTTTTTACTTTGAGTCATTAATTTTAATGCTATAATTTGGTGTTTTATAGCTACTTTGAAGATTGTTTCAAGTTCATAAGTTTAAGTTCACACAATGATAAAATTAGTGCCTCAAAGATAATAATAATTGCTCCAGTGCCTATCTTAAGACAAAGATGTTTTCCAGGAGGTTGCCAAGCATAAGGGAAAACAGTCAAATCACCATTATCCTAAACTTAAAAGTTCATTAGCAATTATGCAACCATAATAATTTTAGTTGTGTTAGTTTTATTTCATTATGTTTAGTTCACTTTATATGTTTATTCAGAGTAAAGATTAGTGTATGTATTTTCACAATAAGTCACTATCATAGTTATTCTTTAAATGCTAGCCACTGTTGTTTGGTCAAGTTAATGGGCTTCATCTTCCTACTATCACTAGGTACAATCTATAGTTTTGTCTTAGTGATTTTAAGGCTTTTTTAATTAGACAGTGATGTGGAACCGAAATCAAAGTAAACCTTGTATGCATTATGTTTAGTTTAAGTGAAACTCCTTTTAAACTTGTCTCAAGACTCATTAACTGAAAGTAGATAGTGTTCTTGCTTGTTCGTTTCTTCTAAGACCGCTAGATGGTGGTAACTTTTAAAGGATACGTACGTGAAGGAATTTTCTTTGTCTTGCCCCTTTACAAATAGTATAAAAGCTTTCTGTTAACTAATAAAGGATGTCATCTGTTCAGGAAGCAGGTGTTCGAGTATAATATTTTCATTTTTTGCCTATCCATCTTTCCTCCAGGAAACCTCATGACCCAGCAAGGGGCTGGACCCCTTCAGATATCTAGGTTTGTGGCTTGAGACCAGTGATTTTGGGGGCTCTTCATTGTTTGTGTTCTGAAGTCTGTATTCTCAGTGGCTGGCCTCCCAGAGGTCTGTATGAGACTCATACTCTTCCTTTGTTTTTTCTTCATTTATGTAGGTTTCCCTACCACCCTCCCCCCTTTTTTTTTAACCTCTTCTTTAATTCTCTTGTTCAGTGATGGGGGGACAGATGTTTGCTGTTCTGTTTGCTCAATATGCTATTCTTCCTTATTTAGATCCTCTGATTTGTTCATTTCTGAAGCTGGACTGGGGTGGGGGCCAGTATTTTTTGCAGTTTTGAGATTTAAGTAAGGGGGGAGCTGTGATTCAGATGCTATCTGCAGATCCCAGTATCTGCCTACAGGTTTGTGGGTCCCCTGGAACCAACTTCGCACTGCCTTACAATCTGTCCATGCAGCGGGGTGCTTGTTTTGCCCCAGAAAGCAAAATGAGATAAGAAAAGCAAAATGAATGGAAAAGAAAATAGACAGATGAAAAGGAGTTGGAGAGAGAGAAGAAGCAGAGGGAAAACAGACAGGCATACCAACTAACAAATAAACAGAGACAAAGACAGAAAAAACAAACAAGGCAAAAACATACAAACAGTCATACAAATAAACAAAAACCCCTCTGTCAGTGTCCTCTTCCTCAAAAATACCCACACATAAATAGAATGGTCAAAAAAAAAAAAAAAAGAAATAAAGCAAGTATAAATGCACAAACAAAAACAGAAAGAAAGAAGGAAAAAAAGATAAAACTGAAACAAAAAACAAACAAGAAAAATAAAACTTATTCTCTGACAGTTTCTGTGGTTCCAAATTCCTTTCAGGCCTCTGCCTTAGGGAACAGTTCTGGTCTCCAACCCTCCCTTCTGCTCTCTGCTCAGGCTGATAGAGTTGCTCTCAGCTTGGGTCGGATGCTCTACTGACTACTGTTGTAGAAGGATGGGTCAGATGTGGACTCAGCCTATTTGCTGCTGCTGCTGTCAAATCTCCCACTCATATATGGTGTGTCTGTGCCTGTTCCAGCATGGTGAAGAGGCATCTATCTCTCCAATGAGATCATAGACTCTGGGTCCCAAAATGGAGGCTGGGCAGAGCTGGATGGGCAATGCAAGTCTCTGCCTGGTCTGGGACTGAGAAGATGATGCCTGTTGGTGTTCCATCACTGCTTGTTGGAGCTTTATTCTAGATTTTCACAAG
Source organism: Carlito syrichta (assembly GCF_000164805.1). Classification (NCBI taxonomy): domain Eukaryota; kingdom Metazoa; phylum Chordata; class Mammalia; order Primates; family Tarsiidae; genus Carlito; species Carlito syrichta. The sequence continues at coordinate 201,605 of NW_007247425.1, forward strand.
CTTCCTTCTTGTGCCAGGTCTACTGCTGCAAGTGATGGTGTGGGTCGGGTGCCAGACAGTGAGGAGCAGCTGTTCTCTGCTGCCTTCTCCCAAGAGAGCCCTGAGAATGGCAGATAATCCTGTGTGCCCGGGTCTCCAATCTCAGGGCAGTGGTGGGTTGCAGTTCTTCTGGAGGAGAGCCCCATGTGCATAAACCCTATTTCTCCCCTTAGATGGACTTTAAGTCACCCACAAGCACACACCCACTCATGCAGAGAGTCTTTATCGACCCTCTCTTTTGCAGAAACTCTCACAGTCTGACCTGTTCCTTTGCCATCTTTCCGGGAAGTCTGCAAGGAGGCTTTTGACAGACTCTCTTGGATTTTCAAGGTATAGGATCATATCATCAGCAAAGAGTGATAACTTAATTCCTCTTTTCCTATTTGGATACCTCTGATTTTCTTTTCTCGTCAAATTGCTCTAGCTAGGACTTCCAACACAATGTTGAACAAGAAGGATAAGAGTGGGCAGACTTGTCTTGTTCCAGTTTTCAGGGGTAATGTTTCCCATTTCTGTTCATTTAGCAATATGTTGGAATTTTGATGTATAAGATCACATCATCAGGAAAGAGGGATAACTTAACTTCCTCTTTTCCTATTTGGATAACCCTGATTTCCTTCTCTTGTCTAATTGCTCTTGCTAGGACTTCCAACACAATGTTTAACAGGAGGGATGAGAGTGGGCAGCATTGTCCTGTTCCAGTTTTCAGAGGAAATGCTTCCAGTTTCTACCCATTTAGCAATCTGCAGGCTGTGAGTTTATTGTAGATGGTGCTTACTAATTTGAAGTATGTTTCTTTTATGCCTAGGTATTCAAGGGTTATTTTGAAGGGATGCTGGATTTTATCAAAGGCTTTTTCTGCATCAAATGATATAATCATATGGTTCTTGTTTTTACATCTGTTGATTTAATGAAATTTATGGTCTTGCAGATGTTAAGCCAGTCCTACATCCTGGGGATGAAGCCTACTTGGTCATGGTGGGTTATTTTTGAGATGTGTTGTTGAATACGATTTGCTAGACTCTTGTTGAGAATTTTTGCATTTATGTCCATTATGGATATTGGCCAGTAGTTTTTTTTTGTTGGATATTTACCCGGTTTGAGTATCAGTGTGATGTTAGCTTTTTAAAATGATTTGGGGGAGAATTCCATCTTTCTCAATTGCATGGAATACTTTTAATAGAATTGATATCTGTTCTTCCTTGTGTGTTTTGTAGAATTTCACTGAAAAGACATCTGGTTCAGGGCTTTTTTTGTAGGTAGTTTTCTTATGATGGAGTCAGTTTCCTGAGTTGTTATTGGTCTATTTCGTGTCTCAATGTCTTCTTGTTTCAATCTTGGAAGGTTGTGTGATGTCAGAAATTCCTCCATTTCATTTAGGTTATCAAGTTTGTTTTCATACAGGTGTGCATAGTAGTCTCTGATCTTTTGTATGTCTTTGTGGTCAGTTGTGATTTGATGCTTTGCTTTTTTTGATTGTGTTTATTCAGGCTTTGTCTCTCTTTTTCTTGGTCATTTTGGTTAGGGGTCCACCAATCTTGTTTATCCTTTCAAAGAACGAGCTTTTTGTTTTGTTGATTTTTTTCTATGATATTTTTGTCTTCTTTGTTCCATTTTTACCTTTTACTTGGTGATCGGGATTCTTCTGCTAAAGTTAGGGTTTTTGTGGTCTTGTCTTTCCAACTTCCTTAGGTGATTTGTTAGGCTGTTAATTTGTGATCTTTCCATCTTCTTAATGTGTATTTGTAGAGATATAAATTCTTCCTTTAGAACTGCTTTTATGACATCCCAGAGGTTTTGGTAAGATGTTTCTTCATTTTCATTTGTTTTTGGGAATCTTTTAATTTTTGTTTTGATTTCTGTGTTGACTCAGCAATTGTTCAGCATCATCCAGTTTAATGTCCATGTCTTTGTGGGTTTTGGAGGAATTTTGTTGGTGTTGTTATTTATTTTTATTCCACTGTGGTTTAAGTAGGTGCATGGAAATATTTCAATCTCATAAAATTTGCTTATGCTTGATTTATGGTAGAGGATATGATTGATTTTGGAGTACATTCCATGTGGTGATGAGTAGAGTGTACATTCTGTGGTTGTTGGATGAAGTGTTCTCTAGGTATCTATTAAGTCCATTTGGTAAAGCGTCTAGTAGAAGTTCCATATCTCTTTATTGATTTTTGCCTTGATGATCTATCCAGGGTTGTTAGTGGGATATTTAAGTCCTAGCTATAATAGTGTTAAAGTCAATATCATTTTTTAGTTTACTTAGCAGTTGTTTAAAAAAAAACTGGTGCTCCTGTGTTGGGTGCATATATGTTTAGAATTGATATTTCTTTTTGATAAATTGAACCTTTTATCATTATGTAGTGTCCTTTCGGATTTTTTAAAATTTTGATAGTTTACAGGATGTTTTGTTTGATATTAATATCATGACTCCTGCCTTTTTTGTGATCCATTCACCTGGAAATTTGTTTTCCATCTTCTAACTTAGAGTCTTTATGCATCCCATATTGTGAGATGAATTTCATGGATGCAGCAAATTATAGGATCATGGTTTTTTATTCAGTTTGCCATTCAGTGTCTTTTCAGTGGTGCATTTAGTCTATTGATGTTCAGACTGATTATGAAATGTGATTGTTTAACTCCATCATGAGGTTCTTATAAAGTGTTTTGGTTGGTTGTTTTCTTTTAACTGTTTAGTTGATGTATGTGTGCTTTTTCAAGTTGCAGGCATGATGTATTCTTAGTTGATTCTGTGTTCTCTTGTTCTCTTGGGAAGTGTGTGGTCATTCTTTTTTCCCCTTTCTTCTGTGCTTAATACCTTTTTAAGCATCTCCTGTATAGCTAGTCTGGAAGCTGCAAAATCTCTTAGGAGTTGGATGTCTAGAAATAATTTTAGTTTTTCATTGCTGATGAAGTTGAACTTGTCTGGGTAGGAAGTTTTTGGTTGACTTTGTTTATCTTTGGGGGCTTTGACTATTGAATTCCAGTTCCTTCTAACTTGTAGTGTTTCTGCTGATAGGTCTGCACTATTCTGAAGGTTTTCCCTGGTTGGTAGTCTGACCTCTCTCTCCTGCTGCCTGTAGGATTTTTTTCTTGTTTACCGATTTTTTTTTGTGGATTACTATGTGTCTAGGAGGTGGATTACTATGTGTCTAGGAGTTGGTTTTCTCTTTTGATGTCTTGTGGGGTTTCTTTGTATCTCTTGTGTTTAGATTGTCATGACTCTGGTGAAATTTATTAGATAACCTTCTGGAATACTTGCTCTAAGTTGTTCTCCCTTTCCCTTTCTTTTTCTGGGATACCTGTCAGATGTAGGTTTGACATCTTGATATAATTGCACATCTCTTGGAGGCTTTGTTTTTTCTTTCTGAGTTTTCTTCCTGTGCTTTTTACAGATTGGTTGATTTCAATTTCTGAGATTCTTTCTTCTGCTTTATTAATTCTGCTTTCCATGCTTGTCATCTTGTTATTTATTTCCTGGATGAAATTTGTTATGACCAAAATCTCTGTTACAAGTTCTTTCAGTGATATATCTTGTCTTTCTTGAGTCTTATTCACTCTTTCCATCCATTCCCTAATCCTGGTTGTATTTTAGGGCCAGTAGTTGGTGACTTCCATTGTTTGTACTCTGAGGTCTGATTTTTCAGGTGTTTCTCTTTGTTACACAGGAATTACCAGTGTTCTTCCATTGATTTTTCCTCATTTGTGACAGATCTCTCTTTTCTCTTCAGTTCTATTATTCAGTGGCAGTGGGAGAGGCTTTCACTTCTGATATTTGCTTGGGTCTCTATTCTTCCTTGATCAGGGCTCTGAATTTGATCTATTTTGAAACAGATTTGTGGGTGGGAAGCTTTGCTGTCTCTTGTAACTTTGAGAGTTGAATAAGGTGGAGGATGGGGAGCTAGGATTCAGAAACTAATTACAAATCATGATGATTGCGGTGTGAGTTTCCTGAGACTCACTCCCCATCACCACTCTGCATGATGATGCAATGGTTATGTGTGTGTACCTGCTGATTCCAAGATGCAGAGACAGCAATGAGGAGGACAGAGATAAGGATAATTAAATAAGATAGACAAAAGTAAAACAAAACAAAACCAACACAGAAACAAAAGCAAAAAGCAATTAAAAGCAGACACACAAACTAAAACTAAAACAAGCTGAAAAAACAAACAAAGCAAAGCAAACAAACAAGACAAAAAAGAAAAAGCAGGAAAGTTGAACACACACACAGAGACCACAGAGACACACATACACAAACTAAAACCAAAACAAACTGGGGAAAAAGCAAAGCATGACAATCAAACACGAAAAAGAAAAAATGAGCACACACACGCAGATGCACATACACACTCCCAACACAAAATGAAAAAAATAATAGAGAAGTAAAAAAAAAAAGGAATTCAATTGAACCCTCACAATCACACATACATTAAACTAAAAAAAGAGAAGAATAAAATAAAACCAACCAAACAAACAAAAAACCTGAAAGATGATCACTCAATCTTTCACATACACACATAAACAGAAAATAAAAACAAAAGAATAAATAAATACATAAAATAAAAAAGAAAGAGAAATAAAAGGTGAGGGAAATACAGGCCAAAGCCTGAATACACATTTGTGCACAAAAGAAAAGGAAAAAAAAATTAGCAAAAAAAAGATAAAAGCAAATAAAAAAAACCACACACACACACACACACACACACACACACAGACACACACACACACACACACAAGCTGCTTGTTTTCCTGTGGAAGCTTCTATAATTGTTCTTCTCAGCTGCTCACAGGTAAGACCCTCTGCTGTTTCCTGTGGAGCATACCACTCTTACATTTCAAGGACAAATCTCACTTTATTATGAAGGATTATATATATTTCAATAAAATATATATGTCCAGGAGCTTTCTATGTTTTTATTGTAGGAGTCCTATGATATCAGGTCTTATGCTTAAGTCTTTCATCTATTTTGAGTTGTTTTTTTTGCATGGTGTAAGATAAAGTTTCAATTTCACTATTTGGTGTGTAGCTATCCAGTTTATTCCAGCACTATTTATTCACTTTATTGAAAAGACTATCCTTTTGCTGTTGTGTATTTTTGGTGCTTTTGTCAAATGTTAGTTGACTGTATATACTCTTATGTGGGTTTATTCCTGGGCTCTTTATTAAGTTCCATTGGTCTACGTATCTGTTTTTATACCAGAGTCATAAAATTTTACTATTATAACTTAGTAACATAATTTGAATTCAGGAAGTGATGTTTCCAACTTTGTTCTTCTTTCACAAGATTACTTTTGCTGTCTGAGATTTCATGTAAACTTCAGAATTGCTTTCCCTATATCTGTGAAAAATGCAATTGAAATGTTGATAGGGATTGCACTGAATTTTTAGGTAACTTTGTGTAGTATGGGGATTTTATCAATGTTAAGTCTTTCAATCCATAAATATAGGTTGTCTTTTTATTTATTTGTATCTTCTTTAATTTATTTTATAATGTTTTATAGTTTTCAGAGTATAGGCCTTTTATTTGATTATATTTATGTCTAAATATTTTCTCTTTTTTTTGGCACTATTGTATATGGGATAGTTTTCTTGATTTTTTTTCAAAGTTTGCTTTGGTGTAAGGAAATGATAGTGATTTTTTTGTATATTGATTTTGTGTAACTTTACTAAATATATTTCTAGTTCTAACAGTTTTTTTTATGGCATCTTTAGTGTTTTCTACATGCAGGATGATGTCATCTGAAAACAGAGACAATTTTACTTCTTCCATTCTTGCTTGGATACCTTTTATTTATTTTTCTTGTCCAATTGTTGACTAAGAACTTATAGTACTATGTTGATTAAGACATTGCAAAGTGGGCATCTTTACCTTGTGCGATATCTTTGAGAAAAAATTGTTTTTTATTATTTAGTTAATGTTAACATTTTAAAAAAGAGATGGGGTCTGACTTTGTTGCCCAAGTTGGAGTGCAGTGGTGTGTGACAATAGCTCACTGCAGACCTTAATTCCCAAACTCAAGTGATCCTACCAACTTAGCCTTTCAAGTAGCTTGGATTATAGATGAACCACTGTGTCTGGCAACTATAGGCTTTTCATGAATGGTTTTTCATATCATATTGTGGTAAGTTCTTCTATGCCTATTTTGTTGAAAGTGTTTTTTAAAAATCATGAATAGATATTGAACTTTGCCAAATGCTTTTTTGCTTATCTAAAAAAGTCATTCTCTGAGATGACCATGCAATTTTTATCATTTATTCTATTAATGTAATGCATTGCATTGCATATGTTCAACCACTCTTGCATTCCAAGGATGAGTCTCACTTTGTTATGGTATATAATATATATAGTGTATTGTTGAACTTGGTTGACTAATATTATGTTAAGAATTTTTGCATCTGTGTTCACTAGAGAAATACACTTACAGTTTTTTTTTTCTTTTTCTTTTGAATTGGAGTCTCACTTTTATGCCCAGACTGGAGTGCAGTGGCCGCTCCCGGCCACTGCAGCCTCGACCTGCTGGGCTCTGGCGATCTTTCTGCCTCAGCCTTCTGAGTAGCCGGAATTACAGGCATGTGCTACCACATCCAGCTGATTTATTTTTATTTTTAATTTTATTGTAGAGATGAGGTCTTGCTGCCGAGGCGGGTCTCAGGCAATCCACTCACCTCAGCCTCCCAAAGGCGTGGGATTACAGGCTGAGCCACTGAGCCTGGCCAGTTTTTTTTCTTATGATATCTCTGACTTTGGTACCAGGATGATTCTAGCCTCATAAAATTATTTTGGAAGGCTTCCTTATTCTTCTATATTCTTGAGAGGAAGAGTTTAGGAATTATCGGTGTTAATTCTTCTTTGAATGTTTGGCAAGATCACCTAAAAAAATCTAGACCTGAGTGTTTTGAGAGCCTGTAGCTAAATTGGGGCTTCATACCAGAGTGGCTAGCAACGTTGTCCTAACAGGAAATAAAAGAAAGTTGGACATAAATGTTTACAATTTACCTTTCATAGGATAACTTTAACTTGGAGGGTGGCCTAATGCCTATCTGTTAGACCTGTGAACAGAAAGTATCTCACACAGAAAGCTTGTTTATACTGGAAAATACTTTTATGGCTCTTGTCTAAACCCTGTCCAGTTTATGCCTGCCTAATTATCACTCTAGTGCTGAAAGCCTAACTTTGTGTTCCTGCTGGCACTTTGGGGAAAGCCTTGCTTGGGATAGCCACTGAATTTTCTGATAAAAGGCAGAAATATAATACAACATTATGATGGAAAACAAATTTATTTATTTTTTTGGATGGAATTCTTTATTTCCATTATTTCTAAGTATGTTTTCTTGAGTCTGTCCAACTCTGTTGCAACTTTAGTTTTAGCCCTTGCATTTATTGATTTTTATTCATTCTATTCAGTGATTCTTTGATGTCTGTAAGTATCTTCTGTGTACAGGTGTTCTCTGAGATAACCATTGTTTGTGCTCTAGTAGATGTTCTTTCAGGCACTGTCTCTTTGTTGGGGCTCTGAAGGCTACCAGCAATTTTTCACCAGTTTTTCTTGACTTGTAGCAGTTCTCTTATATTTTTATTTAATTCTGTTGTTCAGTGGGAAATGAAGAAGCAATCACTTCTGATATTTGCTCTATCTTCTGTCCTTCCCTGAGCTGGAGCTCCAGGTTTGCTCAATTATGAAATAGGACTGGAGGTGGGGTGTTTTGCCATCTCTTTACAATTTTGAGCACTTACTAAGGAGTGGGAGAGGGACCACAAGGATTCAGAACCTACTAATGGGTCACAATGCTTGTTATCTGGTGAATGGGCCAGCTGGGACTCACTCTCTGTCTCTACACAATATGACATTATCATGGGTATGCTTGTGTAGCCCCTGAGTCCAAGATAGAGTATAAGAAAGAAAAGAGAGGAAAGAAGGACAAAAAAATGAAAAGAAAAAGAAAGAGAAAAATAAAATAGAGAAAGCACAAAGAGAGAACCAAAAGGAGAAAAGAAAAGAGAAAACCATCCTACTAACCAACAAATAAAGCAAAAAAATGAGTCAAACAAACAAAAAAGAAAAAACAGAGGGAAATCAAACCAAACCAAACCAAAACAACAACAGCAACAGCAGCAGCAGCAGCAACAACAATAACAACAACAACAAACCCTAACCCAAAAAACCTGCTGGTAGAGATTTCTCAGCTTCACTATATCTCTTTGGTAGAGCAGCTCCCTCTTTTGGTGGGTTCTATGACTGCAGTTTCCCTCTTCACTGTTGAAACTTGAGATGTTAGAATCTTCAACCTCCTGGTGCCTGCAATTGACAGCCATCATGTACCTGTGGGAGTGGAGGTAAATTGACTCACATCTCCCAGGTTCTCTCCCCCTTCCTTCTGCTCCCAGACTGGTCATAGCTCCCACAGCATCCAGTTCATGGTGGGGAAATTGGCTTCTGGCCTCTTCCCTGCCCTTCTGATCCCTTTTTGTTTTGGAGTTGGAATCTCACTCTGTCACACAGACTGGAGTGCTGTGGCATACTCATGGCCACCCCAGCATCAATCTGCTGGACTTCTCATTACCACGGGCAGGGAGAGTCAGCTAGGCACTCAGATGCCTCTTTCTCAGTCAGGTCCACTATATGCATCTATCGCCCAGCAGCTGGCTCAGAGCAAGAGGTAGGGAAGATAGTGGATAGTGGATCATTTAGGGCTCTGCACCCACCAGGGGCTTGTACACTGGGGGGTCCTCTCTGGATTCATGGAGAGCAGCCCCAAAGCAATGCAGAGATCATCATCACCTTACCTTAAGATGCAGATCTGTTGTTCCAAGTGCCCTGGAGTACTTCTCTGCCCTGGCTTTAGACTAGCTGCTCAGTTCCTCAACAGACTGCTGTTCCTGCTGCACATGGGGTTGGGAGGAATAACTCCCTCCCCAGCAAGTACCATGGTCTTTGGATCTCAGGTCTTGGTGATGGGGCCTTGCAGCCTGGCCTGGTACTGGAAGTGGTGGCAGCAAGTTCAGGTTCAGGGTGGCCACTCCCTACTGCTTCTTTGGTACTCTGCCTTTGGCACCCTTGCTGTACTACCTCGGGGGCCCTCACTGCCAGTGTCTGGTCTGGTGCTGTGGTAGGGAGTGGCAGATTCTGGCAATGGCAGTCACTCCAGAAGCTTCTTCCTGGCAGGTCTTTGTTGATTTTAGAAAATGATGCTCAGCTTTTGCATTCTGAAAGCATTAGGGGCAAGGCAGAGTAGCTGAGACATCAGCTGCTTCACCAGGAGAGTACTAGCCATTTGCTCCAGAGTCAGTCACTCCCACATCCACTTACATACAGACACACATGCAAATTCCTCCATACACTCACTCAAACAGGGACTCATGCAGTCCAACTGGCTCCGTTGGCATCTTCCAAACCTTGGGAAACAAATTTAAAGAGTTTTTACTTACAGATCCAGGGCAGGGAGTGCACAGTGAGTTTGGAGGGCAATCTTCTGTCCCTAGGTCATACAAGACAAATGACAAGTCAAGCAGAGTCAGAGAAAGAGAAAGAGAGCAACAGAGTCAGAGTAAGAGAGAGCAAGCAAGAGGTTGGCAGCTAGCAGTAAGGGAAGAGTATGAGGTTTACTTTGGATAGAGGGTTCAATCACATGAGGGGTCACTGGAAGGAGGGTTCACTAGTAAATGCCTGAATGGAACCCAATCTGCTAGATTGGAGAGATGCTTCTAAGTTCTCATCTCTGGTGACCATCTTGGGCCTTTTGGATATGGCGGTCTACTTCTAATGTGTAGGCAGCAATCTTTGTTGTATTAGTCCCATTACATTAAGTTTTTCTTTTTTTGGGAGGCTTTTGATTACTTCTTCAATATCCTCTGTTATTAATCTAATTAGGATTTTGCATTTCTTCTTGATTCAGTCTTAGTAAGTTGCATGTTTCTAGGAATTTATCTATTTTGTCTATGTTATCCAACTTGTCATATAATTGTTCATAATAGTCCATTATAATTCTTTTTATTTCTGAGGCATCTATCGTAATGCCTCCCCATTTATCTCTGATTTTATTTATTTGGGTCTACTCTTTTTCTTAATTAATCTAACTAAGGATTTGTAAGAATTTGTTGATGTTGCTTTTTAAATAAAACAAATTTTAGTTTTAAAAAAAATTTTTTTTGGAGACAAGGTCTTGCTATTTTGCCTAGGCTGGTCTTGAATTCCTGGGCTCAAGCAATCCTCCTGTTTCAGACTCCCAAAGTGCTGTGTTTATAGGCATGAGCCACTGTGCAACTGTGCCCTGCTTTTTTAGTGTAGATATTTCTCACTGTGACCCTGGCCCTTAGTGCTTCTTTTGCTGTCTCTGATAAATTTTGCTATGTTTTGTTTTCATTTTTGTTTGTCCTGAAATATTTTTCAATATTTAAAAATTTTTTCTTTGACCCAGTGATTACTCAAGAGTATGATGTTCAGTTTCTATGTTTTTGTGAATTTTCTTATTCTCTTGCTGTTGTTTATTTCTATTTGTGGTTGAAAAAGATATCTGATGTGATCTTGAAGTTCTTAAGTTTGTCCAGACTGGTTCTGTGATCTAACATATAATCTATCCTGGAAAATGTTACATGTGTATTAGAGAGTATATTCTTCTCTCATTGGTGATAAGTTATGCATGTCTGTAAGGCCACTTACTCTATAGTGTGTTCAAGTCCATAGTCTGTTTATTGATTTTGCTGTCCACTATCTGGAAGTTCATTCATTATTGAAAGTAGGGTATTGATGTCCTGTACTATTATTGTATGGTAACTTTTTTTGTAACCATAATTATGATTTTTTATTTGTATAAATTTATGGGGTACAAGTCTAATTTTATTATATTAATATATTGTATAGTGGTGAAGTCAAGAATTTTAGCACGTCTATAACTGGAGATACTGAATGCCAACATCTTTTTGATAGACTGATTTCTTTTCCTTTGGTTAGATACCCAGTAGTGGGATAGCTGGATCATAGAGTCATTCTATTTTTAGTTATTTGAGAAACTTTTTATAGGGGTTGTACCAATTTACATTTCCATCAACTGTGTATAAATGTTCTCATTTTTCCACATTCTTGTCAATAGTTGTTGTTGTTGTTGTTTTCTGGATAGCCATTTTGATTGGCATAAGATGATATCTTATTGTGGTATTAGTTTGCATTTCTCTGATGATTGATGATGTTGAGAATTTTTTCATGTTTGTTGGTCAATGGATGTCTTCCTTTGAGAAGTATCTGTTTATGTCATTTGTCCACTTTTTGGTGGGATTATTTGTTTTTATTTTTGAGTAATTTGAGTTCCTTCTAAATTTGGATATTATTCCCTGTCAGATGTATTGTTTGCAAGTATTTTCTCCCATTCTACAGGTTCACTCTTGATTTTTCTTTTAATGTGTAGAAGCTTTTTAGTTTAACTAAGTGCTATTTATCTATTTTTGTTTTGTTACCTGTGTTTTTGAGATTTTAGTCATGAATTATTTTCTACACCAGTGTTCACAGGAATTTTCTCTATGTTTTCAGTAGGAATTTTTAGAATTGTAGGTCTTATATTGAAGTCTTTTATTCATTTAGATTATTTTTGTATGTGATAAGAGATAGAGGTTCCATTTCATTCTTGTGCACATGGTTATTCAATGATTCCAACACCATTTATTGACTAGAGCATCCTTCCTTCAGTGTATGTTTTTGTTGACATTGTTAAAGATCAGTTGGCTGTAAGCATGTGGTCTTATTTCCTGTTTCTCTATTCTGTTTCATTGATCTATGTGCCTATTTGTATACCAATACAATGATGTTTTGGTTACTATAGCTTTGTAGTTAAATTTGAAGTAAGGTAATGTGAAACCGTTGGTTTTGCTATTTTTGCTTAGGATTGCTTTGGCTATTCAGACTATTTTTGTTTCATTTAAATTGTAGGATTTTAAAGATAATCTTGTGAAAGATGATGTTATTTTGATAGGGATTTCATTAAATCTATAGACTGTTTTGGAGAGTATGATTGTTTTTAACTATACTAGTTCTTCTAATCTATGAACATGGAATATTTTTCCATTTGTTCGTGTCATACCCAATTTCTTTTCACAGAGTTTTTTTTACTTTTCTTTGTAGACCTTTCACATCCTTGGTTAAATATATTCCTAGATTTTTTTAATAGCTATTGAATATGATTGCTTTTTTGGTTTGGTTTTCAGCTAAATTATTATTGGTATAAAGAAATGCTACTAATTTTTGTATGTTGATTTTGTATCCTGAAACTTTACTGATTAATGTATCAAAACTAAGATTTTTTTGGTGGAGTTTTTAAGGTTTCGTAGATATAAGATCATATAATCAGCAAATAAGCATAATTTGACTTCCTCTTTTACCAATTTAGATACTTTCTCTTCCTTAATTGCTCTGGTTAGGACCTCCAGTACTATGCTGAAAGAGAGTGGTGAAAGTGGACAGCATTGTCTTGTTCCCAGTTCATAGAGGGAATGCTTTCAACTTTTCCCCATAAAGTATGATGTTAGTTGTGGGTTTTTCATTTATGTCCTTTATTATTTTGAGGTCTGGTACTTCTACGCATGCTTTATTAAGGTATTTTATCATGAAAGGCTGCTGAATTTTTTTGAATGTATTTTCTGTGGCTATTGAAATGATCACATTTCCCTGTTTATTCTAATTTTTGATGTATCACATTTATTGGCTTGCATATGTTAAACCATTCTTGTATCCTTGGTATAAAACCCATTTGACCACTCTGTATTATCTTTTTGACATGCTGTTTGATTCAGTTTACTAGTATTTTATTGAAGATTTTTGCATTTATACTTGTCAGGCATATCTGTTTGTTTTTCCTTCCTTCCTTCCTTTCATTTTCTTTCTTTCTCTTTTCTCTTTCTCTTCCTCCCCTCCCTCCCTCTCTCCCTCTCTCCCTCTCTTCCTTCTTATTTGTGTTACCTTAATTTTCACATCAGATTGATACTGGTCTCATAGATTGAATTAGGGAAAATTCTCTCCTTGATTTTCTGGGGGCAGTTTTAGAAGGATTGGTATTAACTCTTCTTTTTATGTTTGTTAGAATTTGACAGTGTATCTACTGAGTCTGGGATTTTTATTTGTAACTTATTTATTTATTACAGAGTTGTGGGGGTACAAGTGAGGATTTATTATGTAAGTAGGCTGCGTGCAGGTGATTAGGCTTCTAGGTGGCCCCCATTTCCCTGGTAGCAGACCAGGTATCATTTTGTTGTCTCATGTTCTCTACCTTCTTCTCTTCCTCTCTCCCCTAGCAGTACCCAAGACTACCAACTCTATCCTTGTGCTAATGTGACTATTGTTCAGGGTCCATTTATGAGTAAGAACATGCAGTCTTCAGTTATTTGTTTCTGTGACTGTTTACTTAGTATGTTGGTCTCCAAATGTTTCCAAATTGCTGCAAATGCCATAATTTTGTTCTTCTTTATGACTGCATAGTACTACATCATGTATATGTATCACATTTTCTTTATTCAGTCCACTTTCAATGAACAGCAAGGTTGGTTCCATGTTTTTGCTATTGTGAATAGTGTGGCAATATGCATGTGTGTGCAGGTGTCTTTTTGGTAGAGAGATTTATGTTCCTCCATGTATACTCCCAGGAGAAGATTGTTGGATCATATGGAAGATCAATTTTTGTTCTTTTAGAATTTGCCACACTGCTTTCCATAGTAATTGAACTAGCTTACATTCCCACTGACAGTGTAGAAGTATTCCTTTTTCTCTGCAGCTGTGCCAGCATCTGTTGTTTTTGACTTATTAAAGATAGTCATCCTCACTGGAATTGAGTGGTATCTCACTGATTACTGATTCAACATTGCTACTTATTATTAGTTTGTTCAGAAGATCTATTTCTTCCTGGTTTAATCTCCTGGAAGTTGTATGTTTCTTGATATTTATCCATTTCCTTTTGATTTTCCAGTTTTCAAGAGTACAGTTGCTTATAATGGTCTCTAATAATCTTTTGTATTTCTGTAGTATCTGTTACAATGTCTCCCTTAATTTCTGATTATGTTCATTTGGATCTTATCTCTTTTTTTTCTGGTTATTCTAGTTAGTGGTTTATTAATTTTGATTATCTTTTCAAAGAAGCAACTTTTCATTTTGCTGATTCTTTATTTTTTTTGGTCTCTATTTCATTTAGTTCTGTTTTTATCTTCATTATTTCTTCTTTTCTGCTAACTTTAGGTTTAAATCATTCTTGTTTATCTAGTTCCTTGAGATGCCACATTAAGTCATTAATTTATGACTGCTCTCTGTCTCTATTTTTTTCTTTTTTGAGTTGGGGTCTATCTTTTTCTTTTTTGAGTTGGGGTCTCACTTTGTCGTTCATGCTCACAAAGCAATCCTCTTGCTTTGACCTTCAAAATGCTAGAATCACAGGTGTGATTTATCATGCCCAGACCTTTATTTTAATATTTTTTTATGTAGGCAGTTAACACTTAAAATTTTCTCCTAGCATTCCTTTTGCTTTATCTCACAGGTCTTGGTATGATGTGTTCTCATTTTCACTCCTTTCAAATAATGTTAAAATTTCCCCTGAATTTCCTTTCTGATTCAATGATCATTTGGGAGTATGTTGTATACTTTTTCATGTATTTTTTATAGTTTTATAGTTTTTATAGTTTTCAAAGTTTTTCAAAGTTTTATTTCATTGTGGTCTGAGAATATGCTGATATAATGTCAATTTAAAAACTTGTAAAGATTTGTTTGGTGGACTAATGCTGTCTATCTTAAAAATGTTTCATTTGATGACAAGAAGAATGTATATTCTGTGGCTTTTAGGTAGAATATTCTTCTGTAAATGTCTGTTAGGTCCATTTGGTTTAATGTCCAATTTTTCTTTGCAGATTTTCTGTTTCAATGATCTGTCTAGTGCTAGTTCCCCACTATTATTGTATTGTTGTCTGTCTCTTTCTTCAGGTCTAGTAATAACCATTTTATGAATTTGAGTGTTCCAATATTGGGTGCATATATATTTAAGGTTGTCATCTTCTCTTGCTGAATTTATCCCTTTATTATTATATAATGACCTTCTTCTTTTATACTTGTTTTTTATTTAAAGTCTTTTTCGTCTGATATAAATATAGCTACTCCTACTCACTTTCAGTTTCTGTTTGCATGAAATATCTTTTTCTACCCCTTTACTTTTAGTCTATATGTGTCCTTATAGGTGAATGTCTTATTAGCAACATGTAGTTGAATCATGCTTTAAAATCCATTTCTATCAGCCTATATTTTTAAAAGTGGAGTATTTAATTCATTTACATTCAAGGTTAATGTTAGCATGTGAGAGTTTGTTCCTGTCATATTGTTAATTATTTTCTAGTTATTTATATAAATTCACTTTTTGACTTTATGTAATTAAAAAAATATTTCATTGACTTCAGTGGGTACACATGATTTTTGGTTATGTGAATACATTGTATAGTGGTGAAGAGGTCTGGAGCAAAAAGCCAATAGCCACATGTTCTTACTTATAAGTAGGAGCTAACCTAAGGAATTGCAAAGTCATGTCGAATGGCATAATGGAAACTGAAGACTCACAAGGAGGAGGATAGAAGTGGGGCAAGAATGAAAAAAATCACCTGTTGTGTACAATGTGCACCGATGGGAATGGAGGGTACACTTAAAGTCCAGATTTGTTTCTTTTTCTTTGTCATTTTTGTCTTTGTGGTTTGGTGAAATCTTGTCATGTTGCCATTTGCTTCCTTTCACTTTCTCCTTTGTGTGATTGTTAAAATCTGTAAATTTTTGTACTTTTGTGTTTTATTATGAAGGTGAATATTGACTTTTTGTTTTTATATTTAAGGCCTCTTTGAACATTTCTTGTAGGGCTGGTCTAGTGGTGATGAATTTCCCCAGAGTTTGCTTGTCTGGGAAATACTTTAGTTTTCCTTCATTAATGAAGGTTATTCCTTCAGGAAACAAAATTATTGGTTGACATTTTTTTCTTTTCAGCACTTTGAGAATAACATCTCATTTACTTCTGTCTTGTAAGGTTTCTTATGAGAAGTTTTTATGGTTACAATTTATTGAAATAAATCCTTTTGCTTTTAGGCTATGGTGTCTTTGAATTATTAGTTGATTTTCTTGCAGACAATATATCGTTGAATCTTGGATTTAATCAATTCAACCAGTCTGTGCTATTTCATTGGGGGTGTTTAAACCATTTACATTTAAAGTAACTGTTAATAGGCAAGATTTATTATTACTCTTTTTAAAGCTATTTTGTTTGTCTTGTAGTTTATCCTTTTTCTCTCTAACTACCTTCTTTTGGGTTTTGCAATTTTTTTTTTCTGGGTTACAATTGAGAGGATTTAAAAAAATTCTCCATTTCTTTTGTATCACTTCTGAAGATATTTTATTTTTGTTTTTTATTGGGCTTGCATGCAATATAGTCAAGCATCACATAACAGTGTTTGACAAATCATTGGTCAACAACAGACTGTATATATGACAATGGTCTCATAAGATTATGATTAAACTGAAAAATTATTGCCTAATGATGTTGCAGTTGTTATTATGTCTTATTATAATGCATTACTCATGTGTTTATGGTAAGGTTGTTGTAAAGAAACTACTGTGCTGTCAGATATATAAAAGTACAGCACATATAATTATGTACAGTACATGATACTTGACGGAAATAAACAACCTTGTTAATAGTTTATGTGGTTACTATGCTATACTTTCATTATTATTTTGAAGTGTACTCTTTCTGTTTATTAAAAATGCTTCCTGTTAGGTGCTATATTGCATTATGCCAACAGTAGCCTCATACATCTTGTGTTCACCATGTCACTTGATTGCATCATTTTCTCTTGTGCCTGATTTAATCTTATGCTATTTTGTTCATGATGGCCCATAAGCATACAAAATTCACTGCTAGTGTTTTCAGTAAGAGGCCACACTAGGTGTTTGTCATGGAAAGAAAATAAAAAGTGAATAAGGACTATGAAGGTGAAACATCAGTGATGTTATTACTTGCCAATTAGGCATGTTCCATTTCCACCAGAGTTATGATCTTGAAGAACAAGAATAAAGTGATGATGGAAGCTATTTGAAGACCTGCTTTATTGAAAAGAAACCATCAGGAGAGCAGGGGGACAGCCCACAGAAGTGGCAAAAATATTTGCCAACTGTGTATCTGATAAAGGTCTAACACCCAGGATCTACAAGGAACTCAAATGTGCCAAAAGGAAAAAAAGCAAACAGCCGCATTAAAAATCAGGCAAAAGACATGAATAGACACTTCTCAAAAAGAAGATATACAGGCAACCAACAGACACATGAAAAAGTGCTCAGTCTCACTCATCATCAGAGAAGTGTAAATCAAAACCACATTGAGATACCACTTAGCCCCAGTAAGAATGACCATCATTAATTAAACAAACAGCAACAGGTGCTGGCGAGAATGCAAAAAAAAAGGAATACTTCTACACTGCTGGTGTAAATGCAAACTAGTGCAACCTCTATGGATAATAGGCGATTTCTAAAGGAAACAGACTTTGACCCTCCATATGACTCAATAATCCCCCTACTGAGACTATATCTTGAACTCAAATCAGTCTACAATAAAGATACGTGCACATGCATGTTATGCAAGATAAGTCATTTAAAGAAAGACAAATATTATATAATTGCTTTTATTTGATGTAGCTAAAGTAGTCAAATTTATAGCAAGAGAAACTATAGTGGTTGTTGCCAGGGGCAGAGGAATGGGGAAATGAAGAGTTAATGGGTATAGAATTTCAGTTTTGTTAGATGAAAAAGTTCTAGAGAACTCTTGCACAACAGTGTGAATATAATGAATCACTAATTAAATTATTAAGGTGGTAAAAATTACATAAAAGCACAATAAACAAATGAAATCTAACACACAAAACTCACAAAGAAACCACATCTTCTAGTCTTTGCAGATAAACTCTGTGTTGATAAACTCTCCTTCATCACTTAATTAAGCTTCTTCTGAGCCTGGGGGATCCATTTGAGGCAAACATTTAAGGTCTTCTCAGATCCTTTCTGGGCACATTTCTTTCCCTGGGCATGTACATGGCTTTCTAAATACTCACCTGTATTCGAGGCTGCTTTTCAATGTCTTAATTTTCCAAAGGATCTCTTCCCAGCTTCTCTTCCAGGTTTTAGGTGATCTACTGTAACACTCTAACTGCAATCTCTAGCCTACAAAATCTGTGGATCTCTAATACAGCTTGAAGCTTCTATGAACTGTGTCTATCACTTTTCCCACCCAAGTAATGAGTTAGGCAAAACAGAAATGAATAGCTTGTGTCAGTTTTCCAGACATCCTCTGGACAGGTTAAAATAAGTACACAAAATAAATTGCAAATATAGTCTGTTCTGTTCACTTTGGGATCAGGAACAAAGGTCAAAACTAGAAACACAGGTTGTCACCACTTCAAGTCCATGACTGCAGATGCGTCAAGAAGAGGTTGGGAAAAGAACAAGTAAAAACCCCACAAAACATGCTTACCATCTTTAAAATTGCTATTCTTGCTTAGACATTAGCTTTGTTACTGTAGCTCTTTGACCATTTTCCAGAGTTCTGACAAAGTTCTGACTGGGTCTGCTTGTTTTATTTATTTATTTCTAAAAATATTTCTTTGCAAAAACAATAACTTAGAAATTCTTATAACTCCAATTTATTCAGATTTTTAAGTCATCTTTTCCCTTCTAGCATTATCTTTGTGACAGCTTTACCAAGGTATAATTGAAAATTTTGTATGTATTTGAGGTATACAAATTGATGTTTTGATATACATACACATTGTGAAATGATTACTAGAATCAAGCTAATGAACACATTAATTATCTCAGGTAGTTACTTTTTATGATAAGAATGCATAAAATCTGATCTCTTAACAAATTTTGAGTATGCAATGTGTTATTATCAATTATATTCATTATACTGTATAGTAGGTCTCCAGAACTTATTCATCTTGTAACTGCAAGTTTGTACCCTTTGGCTAACTTTTCATTTCCCTCCAATCCAATCCCTGATAACTACTCTTCTACTTTCTGTTTATTTAAGTCTGACTCTTTAAGAGTTCACATATATAAGATCCTGAAGTATTTCTCTTTATTTTATTTTTTTGAGTTGGAGTCTCACTGTATCACCCAGGGTAGAATGTAATGGCAGGATCATGACTAACTGCAGCCTCAGCCTCCTGGGTTCAGGAGATTCTTCTGCCTAAGCCTCCTGAGTAGCTGGGGCTACAAGTGGAAAACTCAGGTCACTTAAAATTTTTTTTGTAGAGACGAGGTCTTGTTACATTGACCAGGCTGGTCTTGAATGACTGGGCTCAAGAAATCCTCTTCCCTGAACCTCCCAGTGTCCTGGGACTTGAGTCACCATGCCTGGTTAGTAATTGTCTATGTCTGACTTGTTTCACTTAGTTGATTTCTTCCAGTTTCATCTATGTTATTGCAAGTATTAGGGTCTCCTTTTTTAAAAAGATGGAATAGTAGTACACTATACACATACACACATATTCATTATGTACATGGATATACATAATTTAAATGTATATATATATGACTATTCTTAAATATTGTTGATCCAAAATACATATAATATACTGAGACTTTTTATCACGGAGTGGTGATGAATTTTTTTTTTTTTTGAGTTGGAGTTTCACTCTGTCGCCCAGACGAGTGCAGTGGCCGCTTCCGGCCACCGCAGCCTCAACCTGCTGGGGCTCCGGCGATCCTTCCGCCTCCGCCTTCCAAGTAGCTGGAATTACAGGCATGTGCTACCACGCTCGGCTGATTTTTAGATTTATTGTAGAGATGAGGTCTCACTGCCCAGGCGGGTCTCGAACCCGCGGGCTTAGGCAATCCACTCACCTCAGCCTCCCAAAGGTGCGGGATTACAGGCTGAGCCACCGAGCCCGGCTGGTGATGAATTTTTTATGCATCTGTTGAGACAATAACATGATTTTAACCTTCTGTTAACATATCACATTAGTTGATTGTTGTGTGATGAGCCACACTATATCCCAGAGATAAATTTTACTTGGTCATGGTGTATTGACCTTTCAACCTGCTGTTGAATGTACTTTCTTTTGCAATTTTCTTGAGGATTTTTTTATCTATGGTCATAGGAGATATTGAAATGTAGTATTCTCTCCTTTTAGTGTTTTCATATGGCTTTGATATCAGATTAATACCGGCCTTTTAAGATGAGTTTTAAAGTGTTTCTCCCCTTTAATTTTTTTGAGGAGTATGATAAGAATTGTCATTACTTTTTATTATGTTTGGTAGAATTCACCTGTGAAGACATGTGGTCCTTTGTTGGTAGGTTTTTGATTGTCAATGCAATCTTCTTACTACATAACAATCTGTGTAGATTTTCCATTTCTTCATGATTCTGTCTTGATAGTTTGTATATTTCTAGGCATTTATACACTTATTATAAATTATCTGATTTAGGGGGTTGTAATTGTTCATAGTAGTCTCTTATGGCCCATCTTTCAATTGAAATATGATTACATGCAGAAAGTTTGCTGACTTACAGTTTTTGAAATAGTTAAAGAGAATACTTATACTCTTTTAAAAGAGCACAGAAACATGAGGAGAGTGTCAGAAGACAATATCTTTTGGATAGTTTGAGTTACTTGTATCTTCAACAGTACTAATAAAGATGGCAACTGATAGGCCACACTGTAAAGTCTCCATGGAGGCAAGTGTTCATAAAGACTCTCTGAGTGAGTGAGTGGGCATTGGGGGAGCATGAAAGTCTGAGGTGATACTCAGGTGCATGCACCTGGGTACTCCCTCTGAGGGAAAATGCAAGCCCCCACTAACCTGAGATTGGAGTGCAGCCGGCAAGATCATGTGCAGGATTGTCTGCTGCTCAAAGAAACGTGCCTGAGAAAAGCCTGCTGAGTCCAGCTGATTCCCATCACCTGGCTCCTGGCCCACACCATCACCTATCATAACGGATCAGCTGGAGCCCCAGATCTGATCAATGGAAAGAGAGAAAAGCCAGAGAGGAGTCCATGCCTAGTGAAGAGCTGCCCACTGCAGTCATTTTCTTTGACCCAGGACTAGGCAGAGATTTGCACTGACCCACCCACCTCTGCACAGCCTCCAACTTGCTGCCTAAGATAATCTCATCAAACCGAGAGAGACAGAAGCCCCTCCCCCAGCCTGAATCAGACAAGACAACTCAGATCTGTGTGGCAGACCTGATAGGCAGCAAGCCGAGTGAACCCAGATCTGACTTAACCCCTCCCAAAGTAGACCTGTGGCAACTGACCAAAGCTATGAGTAACTCTATCTGCCTGCAATGAGAGCCGAGGGGAGGTGCTAAAAATCAGAGCTGAAGGGACTTTGGACATACAGGAAGGACCTCAAAGCTAGTCTGGTTCCTTGTTTTTATTTTTGGACTGTTTGTTTTGCACACTTTCGTTTGCCTTTTGTTTTAGTTTTTTCTTCTTTCATTCTGGTTTTGATAACATTTTCATACTTGCTTTTGCTCTTTTACTGATTTTTTTTCTTTCTTCTTTCTAGTCTTTAAGCTCCCTATTTGTGTAGGGGAAGAGTACATCAATAGGCAGGATTTTTTTGGACTGTGTGTTTGTGTGATTACCTGTATGCTCTAGGGTTTTTTTTTTCTTTTCTCTTTTCTGTCTTTGTGTCTCTTTTCATTTGTTAGCTAGTATGTCTGTCTGTTTTCTCTCTTACTCTTCTTTCACTCCACCTTCCTCTTGACTCTCCCCTTCCTTCTTCCATTATTTTCCTTTTTTCTTACCTAATTTTGTTCCAGGGAGCAAATCTAAACTCCCACTGCATGGACAGATTGCAAGGCAGTGAGAAGTGGGTTCCAGGGTGCCCATATATCTGTGGGTGGATACTGGGATCTGCAGATAGGTTCTGAATCACAGCACCCCCTCAACTAAATCTCAAAACTGCAAAAAGTACAGCCCCTAACCCACAGTCCAGCGTTCAGAAGTGAACAAAGCCAGAGGATCCACATAAGGAAGAATAGGAGACTGAGCAATAGAAGTAAAAGCAACTCCACTATCCCTGAAAAACAGAATTAAAGAAGAGGGGAAAAAGTGTGTGTGTGTGGGAAGTCAACAAAAATGAAGCAAAATCAAAATAAGAATATGGGTCTCTCACAGACCCCTGGAAGTTCAGACACTGAGAAAACAGATTTTGGAATGCAAGTAATGAAGGGCCCCCAGAATGACTGGTCTCAAACTACAAACCCAAATATCAAGATATTAATAGAGAGATAAAAAAGAATTGAGGAGAGACAAGAGGGAAATAAGAAGAAATTGATAACTGAGATAACAACAGTAAAGAATACAGTGAATAAAATAAATTACAAACTGATAAGCATGGAAAACAGAATTAGCCAAGTAGAAGAAAGAATCATAAAGCTTGAGGGACAAAATATAGAACTTACCCAAGCTGTCAAAAACATAGAAAATAAGCTTAAAAAGACATAACAAAACATTCCAGAGATGAGTAATTACTTCAAGAGGCCGAACCTAAGAGTAAGTGAATTTCCTGAAGCAGAAAGAGACAGAGACCACCCTGGAACAAACATTCCATGAAATTACTCAAGAAAACTTTCCTCATCTCATCAGTTATGTGACCATTCAAACACAAGAGATTCAGAGAAACCTGCAAGACAGCAAATGAGAAGACCAACTCCTAGACACATAATAATTTACCTAAACAAAGTACTTATAATAGAAAATCCTAAAGACAGCAAGAGATAAAGATCAGACTACCTACCAGGGAAGACCAATTAGAATAGCAGCAGATTTATCTACAGAAACACTTCATGTTAGGAGAACTTGGAGCCCAATCATCAAAGTTCTCAAAGACGAGCAATTTCAACCAAGAATAACCTACCCAGCTAAACTGAACTTCATCAGTGATGGGGAATTAAAATCTTTCCCAGACATTCAATCCCTAAGAACTTTTGCCACCTCCAGACCAACTCTACAAGAAACACTTAAGAAAGTATTAAAAACATAAGAAAGGGAAAAAAGAATAACGTTCTTCTTAAGAGTGCTGGAAAATACACATGAATCAACCCCCAAGACAAAAGAAACACAACAAACAGGAACAACAACACCTCTATAACAACCTCATGACAGGGATAAACTCCCACATATCAATAATTGTCCTGTATGTGAATGGACTAAATGCACCACTGAAAAGATATAGAATGGTAAAATGGATAAAATATCATGAGGCCACAATATATTGTCTCTAAGAGACTCATCTCATCAGAAAGGACACTCAGACTCAAAGTAAGAGGATAGGAAGCAAAATTTCAGGTGAATGGAACACAAAAGAAAGCTGGAGTTGCAATCTTAATCTCAGAAAAAATATCATTTAAGTTATCAAAAATAAAAGAAGATGAAGAAGGTCACTACATAATGATAAAAAGTTCAATCCATCAACAGGAAATATCCATTCTAAACATCTTTGCACCCAACATAAGAGCACCAACATTTGTAAAGCAGCTTCTAGGCAAACTTAAAAAAGAGATTGACTCTCTAACACTGTCATAGCTGGGGACTTTAATACCCCACTCACAACCTAGACAGATCATCAAGACAAAAAATCAGCAAGGAGATCCAGAGCCTCAAGGGACTCTTGAAAAAATTGACTTAATTGAAACCTAAAGAACACTCCATCCAATGACCACAAAATATACATTCTACTCATCACCACATGGAACATACTCCATGATCAACCACATCATTGGCCATAAATCAAACATATATGAATTTCATAAGATTGAAATTTTGCCATGTACCTTCTCAGGCCACAGTGGAATGAAAATAAATATCAACACCAACAAAATTCCCAAAACCCCACAAAGACATGGTCACTAAACAGTATGATGCTAAGCAACTCCTGGATCAACATGGAAATTCAAACAGATATTAAAAGCTACCTGGAAACAAAAGAAAATGAAGAAACATCTTACCAAAACTTCTGGGATGCCATGAAAACAGTAGTAAGAGGGGAATTCATATCTTTACAAACACACATGAAGAAAATGGAAAGATTACAAGTTAGCAGCCTAACAAGTCACCTAAGGAAGCTGGAAAAGCAGGACCACCAAGACCCTAACTTCAGCAGAAAAATCAAGACCACCAAAATAAAAGCCTAAATCCAGGACATAGAAGACAAAAAGATAATAGAGAAAAAGGAATGAAACAAAAAGCTGGTTCTTTGAAAGGGTAAACAAGATTGATGGTTCCCTAGCCAGATTGACCAAGAAAAATAGAGAAAAAGCCCAAATAAAGTCAGTCAGAAACACAAAAGATGAAGTCACAACCGACCCTGAAGAAATACAAATGCTTATCAGAGATTACTGTGTACAATTGTATGGAAACAAACTTGAAAACCAAAAGGAAATGGAGGACTTTCTGACATCACACAACCTTTCTAGATTGAAACAAGAAGAAATGGAGACCCTAAATAGACCAATAACAATCAAGGAAATTGACTATGTCATAAGAAAACTACCCACAAAAAAAAAAAAGCCCTGGACCAGATGACTTTCCAGCAGAATTCTACAAAACATACATGTAGCTGGGCTCGGTGGCTCAGCCTGTAATCCTGCACCTTTGGGAGGCTGAGGTGAGTGGATTGCCTGAGCCCGCGGGTTCAAGACCTGCCTGGGCAGCGAGACCTCATCTCTACAATAAATCAAAAAATGAACCAGGTGTGGTAGAGCATGCCTGTAATTCCGGCTACTTGGAAGGCTGAGGTGGAAGTATCTCTGGAGTCCAGCAGGTTGAGGCTGCGGTGGCCAGGAGTGGCCACTGCACTCCAGTCTGGGCGACCAAGTGAGACTCCAACTCAAAAAAACCAAACAAACAAAATACATGGAGGAACTGATACCAATCCTATTGAAAGTATTCCAGGGGATTGTGAAAGAGAGGACTCTCCCCAAATAATTTTATGAAGCTAGCATCACATTGATACCCAAGACAGGTAAAGACCCAACAAAGAAAGAGAACTGCAGGCTAATATCTTTGATGAACATCGATGCTAAAATTCTCAACAAGATCTGGATTCAACAACACTTCTCAAAAATCATCCATCACGACCAAGTAGGCTTCATCCCCAGGATGCAAGGCAGGCACAACCTTTTTAAGACCATAAATGAAATTAAATACATCAACAGACATAAAGACAAAACCACATGATTACATCATTAAATGCAGAAAAATCATTTGATAAAATCCAACACCCTTTCTTGGTAAAAACTCTTGAACATCTAGGCATAGGTGGAACATACTTCAAAAAAGTAAGAGCCATCTATGAGAAACCCACAGCCAGCATACTCCTAAACAGACAAAAATTGGAACAATTTCCCCTGAAAATTGGAACAAGACAGGGATGCCCATTCTCACCCCTCTTGTTCAACATCGTTTTGGAAGTCCTGGATACAGCAATCAGAGAAGAGAAGGCGATCAGGAGTATCCAAATAGGAAAAGAGGAAGTCAAGTTACCTCTCTTTGCAGACAACATGATTGTATACCTTGAAAACCCAAGAGAATCTGCCAAAAACCTCCTTGCACTGATAAAGAATTTTGGCAAAGTCTCAGCATATAAAATAAATGTGCAAAAGACAATCACATTTCTATACACCAATAATAAATAAACAGAATCCCAAATAAAAAGCACAATTCCATTCACAATAGTCACAAAAAAGGAAATACCTTGCCATCTTCCTAACCAGAGATTTGAAAGACTTTTACAATGAAAATTACAAAACATTGCCCAAAGAAATCAAAGATCACACAAACAAGTTGAAAAATATTCCATGCTCATGAATTGGAAGAATCAACATTGTTAAGATGTCCATTTTACTTAAGGTAATCTATAGATGTAAAGGAATACCAATCAAATTACCAGTAGCATTCTTCTCAGACCTAGAAGCAACAATACAGGGATTCATATGGAAACATAAATGGCCTAGAACAGTCAAAACAATCCTCAGCAAAAAAATAAAGCAGGAGATATCACATTCCCAGACTTTAAATTTTATTATAAAGCTACAATAAACAACACAGCCTGGTATTGGTACAAGAACAGGCATATAGACCAATGGAATAGAATTGAGATTCTAGAAGCAAATCCTCAATTTCTCAACCAACTCATCTTCAACAAAGCCTCCCCCACCTACTACTGGGGTGAGGAGAACCTATTCAGTAAATAGTGCTGGGAAAACTGGTTGACCACATGCAGAAGATTGAAACAGGACTGCTATCAATCCCCATACACAAAAATTAACTCTAAATGGGTCAGAGACCTAAATGTAAAACCTCCAGCTATAAAAACCTTAGATAATGCAGGAGACACTCTATGGAAGTTGGAACTGGCAACCAATTCCTGATCAAAACCCTAAGTGCCCATGCCATATGAGATCAGATAGACAAGTGGGACCACATTAAACTGACAAGCTTCTGCAAAGCCAAAGACCAACAAGAGAACAGGGAGACAGCCCACAGACTGGGAAAAAATAGATGCCAACTCCATGTCTGACAAAGGTCTAAAATCAAGGATCTACAAGGAACTCAAATGTGCTGAAAGGAAAAAAAAAGCATCCCCTTTACAAAGTGGGCAAAAGATATGAATAGACAGTTCTCAAAAGAAGACCTGTGAGCAGCCAACAGATACATGAAGAAATGTTCAGTCTCACCAGTCATCAAGGAGATGCAAATTAAAACTACACTGAGATACCACCTAACTCCAGTCAGAATGGCCATCATCAGTTAACCAAAAAATAACAGATGCTGGAGAGGATGTGGTGAAAAGAGAGCACTTCTACACTGTTGGTGGGGGTGTAAACTGGTACGGCGTCTGTGGAAAACAGTGTGGCAATTACTAAAATTTCTAAAAATTGACCTTCCATATGACCCCACAATCCCCCTACTGGGAATATAACTGGAAGAACTCAAATCACTCTATAAAAAAGATACCTGTACATGTATTTTTACTGCAGCACTGTTAACAATAGCAAGAACATGGAACCAACCATATTGCCCATCAAAAGAGAACTGGATAAAAAAAAACAACAACAATGTGGTACATATATACAATGGAATATTACACAGCCATAAAGAAGAACAAAATCATGAACTTTACAGCAACCTGGATGTTATTAGAGTTTATAATACTGAGTGATTTCTCACAGAAACAAAGAGCTGAGTATCACATGTTCTCTCTTATAGTGGACCTTGAATAACTACTATAATACTATAAGAAAAGGATTGACAATAGTGGGAAAATGCAGGGGGAGGGGAAGGTGGAACCGACAGTGGGTGATATCTGCCTGGGGAAGGAGGGGCACACCTCAGCAAGATGAATTGATGCACAACCTGCAAAATGAATGTTTGTATGCCTAACCCTGAACTTACCCCACAATTTAAAAATAAAAATTAAAAGAGGGGAAAGAAAAAAACAATACTAAGATTTAGTGGGGAGGATGTTGAAGATTTTAAGTGAAGTTCAAATGATGAACATGGGATGCAATTATTTCAAGTTCAGACATAGGTGTGGCTTCTGAAAATGAAATAATAAATGCCAGTAGGAGGGGCAAGTGGAATTTATAAAATCTTCTATTTTTTTTTCCCACCTTTTAAAAATAGTCAATCATGCTTTTTTAAGACTTTAAACTTCTTTGATGTTCTGAAGTGTAAAGTTTGGACTTTTTATAGAGTTCCATGATTTAAATCTTCAGCACCTATATAAAAATAAACAATGAAGTAACATTTATAATAAACAAAGCCTCTCAAGTCAATTTGTAAATACTGGCCAGGCATATGTACTGTCTGTTATTCACTAAAGTAGACCTATGTCTCACTGATGTTCAAAAATAAAGCCTTTGTGATGTTACTCATAATAGTAGTCCCCTGAAGCATTGCATATGCCTTCATATTTACTATGAACATATAAATAGTTACTACAGCATTAGTATATCCTTCAGGTATCTAAACCACCGAAATACTGTAACACTGAAAATTTTGTGGGACATCTGTCCACTCAAGGAAACAACTCTGGGAGGATAATTTATCTTGATAATTCTCTTTTGGGGTATAGGTCTTCAACTTATATTTGCCATTTTATAAGGTAACTACCTCATATAGTCTGAATATTTGTGTCTGTCTAAAATTGTTATGTTGAAACCTAATCATCAAGGTGACATTAGAAGCCAGGACTTCAAGGAGGTGATTAGGACCTGAAGGCTCTGTCATCATGAATGAGATTAATGCCCTTATGAAAGAAGCCTTAGAGACTTTGCTTCTTCTGTCGTGTAAGGACAAGCCTAGAAGTTACCATAGATGGATCAGGATGTGCAGACACCATATATGCTTTGATCTTGAAATTTCTAACCTCAAGAATTTTGAGAAACACATTTTCATTTTTTATTAGCTACCTGGTTTATTATATTTTGTTATAGCAGCCCAGTCTAAGATACTGCCTCTCTTTAAAATCTGTCTTTTAAATTGTATAAAACATCTAGGGGGTTAACCATAAAACAGGAAGACAAGGCTTGAATTGTATGTTTTCAGTTGAATTTGCATTTTGATTTTGAAAAGAAAGATTTGTATTCAATTTCAGCAACCTATTTTAGAATAATTGAGGCTGGTTCTCTGTGTGTGTAGTTTGGCTTCTTATTGCTTGACATTTTATTTATTTATTTTTTTTTGAGTTGGAGTCTCACTTGGTCACCCAGACTGGAGTACAGTGGCTGCTCCCGGTCACCGCAGCCTCGCCTGCTGGGCTCCGGCGATCCTTCCGCCTCAGCCTTCCGAGTAGCTGGAATTACAGGCATGCGCTACCACACCCGGCTGATTTTTTGATTTATTGTAGAGATGAAGTCTCACTGTCCAGGTAGTTCTCGAACCCGCGAGCTCAGGCAATCCACTCACCTCAGCCTCCCAAAGACGCGGGATTACAGACTGAGCCACCGAGCCCGGCTTGTTTGACATTTTAAATAAGAGAGAAGACTACAGCCAGCTCATTCCATAAAATACTAGAGTTCTAAAGCTATCTCTTTAGGGAAACCTGAGATACAGAAAATATGCCATTCATATCACTACTATTACACCTACTGAGACCCACTGGCAGTGTTAGTGAAAAAAAAAGTCAGTGGATTAATTTTTTGGATAAAAATATGCTAGGATGCTGTAACCAAGTACCACAAAGTGAGTGGCTTAAACATCAGAAGTTTATTGTCTCATGATTCTGGGGGCTAGAAGTCTGTCATCAAAGTATCAGCAGGGTCATGCTCCCTCTGAAGGTAGTAGGGAAAGATCTCATCCATGTGTCTCTCCTAGCTTCTGGAGCATTGCCAGTAATTGTGAGTATTTTGTGGCTTGTGGCAGCAAAACTCCAGTCTTCACATGACATTCTCTCTATGTGCATACCTGTGTCCAAATTTCCCATTTTTATAAGGCCACTAGTCATATAAAATTAATAGCTCACCCCATACTAGTGTGAGCTCATAACTAATTACACATGTACAGAGTAAACAGTTTGCACTTATGCATGGAATTTGTTCGTTTGCAAGTATGCAAAATGGATATTTGAATTTGTTCGTATTTGGGATTTTGACAAGCAGACATAACAGAGAAACAATGAAGCCAGGATTTTCATTTATTAATAAAGGGTACTTGAAATTTAAAAAATGGCACCTAAATATAAAAAGTTGGAAATTAAAGTCAGGAGGGGCTGAGGGATCAGGAGAATGTAAGAGGCCCTGATGAGACAGACATACTGGAGGGTCGAGAGTTGGTAAATTAGCATGTGCTTGAAATTTCGTTTCACCTGAAAATTCAACTGTGAATACGAGAAGGTGTACCAATTAGGATTAGAGTCAACAACTAGTGACAAAAATAAACATATAAGTGGTTTAAAGGTATAAAAGTTTATTTCTTTGAGAAAGAACTCTGATATTGGGCAGCAGAATGGTTTTATAAGTAGTTAAACCAAAGCTAATACTGCCTTTTTTGCCATTCATGTTAAATTATATAGTCATGGATATTCTTTGAAGTTTTATCCACCATGCCAAGCAGACAGCAGAAAAAGTAGAGGAAAAAAAAGAAGAAGAAGAAGAAGAAGAGCATACAGTTGCTGTTTAAGGAAGCATCCCTGAAGTCACACAGAACAATTCAGCATTTACTCACATGCAGCAAGGGAAGCTAAAAAAATCTAATCTTTATGCAAAGCTGTCATAGGTTAAGGTCATAATAAGTAGGAGTCTATAATCAAGGAAGAAGGAAAATTGGGTATGAGGGGCAGCCAGAAGTCTGTTCAAGAGCTTTCTTTTGAAAATGAATCAATAAGGAGGAAAAAATAGCAATTTGTAACAGGTTGGGCAAAATTGTAATCATCAGTGGGGTCCAGTCATCATTACTCAGGGAAGAGGGTGCACATATGACTTACAACGTTAGTGGACAATGGTCAAGGGACCTGTTTCAGAGGATGCAAGTTTGAAAAAAGGTCTTAAGGTACCATATCCTAATGTAGTCTGGAGAAAGGTATATATGTGGGATCCATCTGTCATGTTATAAAATGAAACATCTCCATCCTCATAATTCACGAATATGCCCACATTATGGAGGTGTTCTTTTAGAGTAAGATGAGTTTCTGGTGAGGTGAGGGCCCAGTATTCTCCTTCATGCAACCTGATGGCCCAGAAACCATTCTTTGGGGAAATTGTGACTTTCCCTTTCCTTGTTACATAATCCCTACAAATTCCCAGGTCCCAGGAACCTGTGTCCCCAACTTCCACCTCCCAGAAATATCTTCCCGAGGTGATTTTCAGCTGACCAAGCACACAAGAAAGGGAGTCAAATCTCTGTGCAGAGCTGGGTAGATTTTGAACACTTTCTTGCCAGGTTACTTGTCTCCCATTTTCAGACAGGAAAAGAGCATGATGGGAGGTGGCTGCATCCAGGGTCATATTCACTACAAAAAAAAAAAGGGCCATCATGTCCCTGGAAAGGGTATTAATATCCCTGGCCCAGAAATTCGTTATTCTGTGAGGTCTTTTCTGACCTTGGGGGGATCCAGCTCTCCTCTACCCATCTTTCCCAGAGGAGAGTATTTCACAATGAGCATGTTGCCTCCTGGACTATCAGAGACTCACCAGCTTGAAATTCTTCTTTTCTCCAATCTGCAAGGAACATGTAAATGTGAGAACCCGTTATCTTACAAATAGATCTCCTTGTTTGCCCAGAATATTCTCAGCATAACTTTCTTAGAATTAATTCAAGGCTGATATTGAACAAAGAAAATTCTTTCATATACTTGTACCTTGTTTTATATACTGCTAAATTATTTATGATTTGGAGATCTCTGCTGTCTTCATCTAACATTACCACAGGCTATGGGACATATGGCTACATCTATAATCTATTTAAGGTGTTGGAGAAGAAATAGGAAATATAGTCAATCTGACCAAAGAATCTTTTTTCCACCATGATTTCCATAGATTTATAGCAAATAATAACCACTCTATTATACCTCAAAGCATAAAGTGATGTACAAATTCAAAAAGTAATACAATTTCTAAAATGTAGTATTTCAAACACATTATTATTATCCATACAAATATGAAATAATATATTGAGTTCTTCGAATATATGCTTTGAATTTTCTTTGATTTTCAGCATAATATTTCACACATAGAAGGGGTTTGTTTAAAATATCTTTTATAATAGAATTTTCTTCATCAGAGTCCATGTAACTCACCAGCATACAATGGTGCATTCCTCCAGACTGCAAAAGAACAAAATAGAAAACTCTTCACTTTTTCTATCTTATTTTCTTTCATTGTCTTTTCCATTTCACCCTGTGCTTGTCCCATTCTATTTTTACTTCTGAATTCTTTAGACTTTCTCTTTCCATATTATATCCTTGTATTCTATTTTTTTCAGACATGTTGATAAAAATGGTCAGGCATAAGCCAGGTAGAAATACAGAAGCAAAAGGTGGGAAGGAAGGAGAAGGATTGGAAAGGAGAAAGCATAACATGAAGAAAAGAAATAAGGAAGAAGGAACAGAAGAACATATTGAATCACGTGTTTTTGAGATTTCACAGAAAACCTACTGAAAATATTAAAATTGAGAAATATAATAAGGCAAATGCTTTTTATTTGGTAACTATTAACACTTTTGTTGCATTTTTTGTGTCTTATTTCACTGCTATGGGGCAAGAACTCAAGAGAGCAAGAGGAATGGAGTTTCCTGAAAGATAATCATCACTCACCAGACTTGTATTGAGACTTCCTCCTATCTGGAGAAAATATACAAACAAACAAATATGAGACAAGTTTTCTCTTTATGGTGTTATTCATTTCAAATACAATAAAATAAATTTCTTTTTTAAATTTTAAAATGTGAGGCACAATTCAGAGTTAGGTATACAAATGTTCATTATTAAGGTACCCTTGTTGATGAGGTGTGCCCCCCTCCCCTGGCAGCTTCCCACTACTGCCAATCCCACCTCCCTATCCCCCTTCCCAGCAGTTTAATAAAACAAATTTCTAAGGTTGATTTAATCTGAAAGCTTTCCTACAACTTGAAGACTATAATCTGATATAAAGGGACATACTTTTAAATAATTCTTCTAAGGGAGTGCTAAAATGTGCTGCATTAATATATCATGTGCAAAGCAATATGTACTACAATTCAGAGGACCTCTTGAAAATTCAGGTTAATAAAAAGTTTTCTATTAGAAACTTCACAGTCTTCTTAGCCTAATTCTCTATAACTCACCGACTTTATAATAAAACTATGGTAATCATCTGGAAGTTAAAGGAAGTCTAGGAATATAGTAGCAGAAGAAAAGGAAATAAAGAAAAGCTGAAGGAAGGAATAGTTAGAGAGTATAATATAAAAAAAGCCCAGGAAGCGAAAAATAAAATGGAGACAATATTTTGAAATTCACAGGAAGAAAGAGGAAAGGCAGGAGGTAGCAAGGGGTTAAGTGTCAGAAAAAGACAAAAAAAAAAAAAGAAATATATTCAATAAATACCTCAGTACCAACAAATGTGAGAAAAAATTTACCCATTTGTTCCTGAAGATCGCCTAAAAGATACAATGGAAAGGCTCATGTGAATATCAAGGGAAACCAACAAAGAAAATAAAAAGGAGGCCTGGCATGGTTGCTCATGTCTATAATCCCAGCACTTTGGGAGACCAAGGTGAGAGAATCGCCTGAGTTCCAGACCAGTCTGGGCAACTTGGCAAGACCGCATCTCTACAAATAAATAAAAAAAAAATTAGCCGGGCATGGTGGTGCATGCCTGTAGTTCCAGTTACTTGGTAGGCTGAGGCGGAAGGATCTCCTGAACCTAGCAGGTCGAGGCTGTGGTTGCCGTGAGCCTGCCACTGCATTCCAGCCTGGGCGACAGAGTGAGACTCTGACTCAAAAAAAAAAAAAAAAAAAAAAAGGAGTTGGAAGTTGGAAACTGCCATCACATTGTAAACTGAACAGTATTAAAAAAAAAGCAAGTAATTTAAAATGGCACAGAAGCAAAATTTTAACTTAGAAAAAAGGGAAAAGCAAAGAAACCTCAAAATGATTGAATAAAAAAATACTGTTGAAGATGGGGACAAAAAGACCAATTAGGATTTTGTCTCGTACATATTTCCATTATGATTAGTTTGCACTATATAAGTAATTCAACATTTGTACCAAAATAGGTAATTATTAAAGTAATAAAATAATTTTATAACAAATCTCATTTTGGTAGTAACATTAACATTGTACGTTTTCTGTTTCAAAATGTCTGTTCATGACCTTACCCACTATTTAATGGGTTATTTGTTTTGTCTTGAGTTGTTTGGGTTATAGTAAATTCTGGATTAGTCCTTTGTTGGATGCTTAGCTTGCAAATATGTTTTTCCATTCTATAGGTTGTTCGTCACTGTATTGATTATTTATTTTGCTTTGCAGAAGCTTTCTAGCTAAATTAAGTTTCATTTTCCATTTATGTTATTGTTACATCTTCTTTTGAGGACATTGTCATCACATTTTTTGCTTAGGCCAATGTCCAAAAGAGTTTTCCCAGATTTTCTCCTGGGATTTTTATAGTTTTCAGGTCTTACATTTAATCTTTAATCCATCTTGAGTTAATTTTTATATCTAGTGAGAGGAAGGGGTTGTTTTATTCTTCTGTATATGGCTATTTAATTTTTCCAGCACTGCTTGAATAGGATGTCCTTTCCCAAGTGTAAGTTTTTGTTGGTGGTATCAAAAGTTGGCTGTAGGTTTGTGACTTTATTTCTGGGTTCTCTATTCTGTTTCATTGACCTATATGTCCATTTTTGTACTAATATCATGATGTTTTGGTTACTACATCCTTGAAGTATAGTTTGAAGTCAGGCAATGTGATACCTCCAACTTTGTTTCTTTTACTTATGATTGCTTTGGCTATTCAGGCTCAGTTTGCTTCCATATGAATTCCAGGACTTGTTTTCTAATTCTGTGAAAAATTATGTTGATGTTTTGATAGAAATTGCATTGAATCTATAGACTGCTTTGAGTTGTATTGTCATTTAGTGTTGTTGATTCTTCTATTTCATGAGCATGGAAGGTTTTTCCATGTGTTGGCATCATCTAGAATTTTTTTCATCAGTCGTCTAGTTTTCTTTATAGAGACCTTTCACCTTTTGGCTAAATTCATTTCCAGATGTTTTATTCTATTTGTAGCTTATCTATCTATCTATCTATCTATCTATCTATCTATCTATCTATCTATCTATCTTTCTATCTATCTATCTATCATCTATTTTTTGAGTCAGAGTCTCACTCTGTTGCCCAGGCT
This sequence comes from Carlito syrichta, assembly GCF_000164805.1. Lineage (NCBI taxonomy): Eukaryota > Metazoa > Chordata > Mammalia > Primates > Tarsiidae > Carlito > Carlito syrichta. The sequence continues at coordinate 236,521 of NW_007247425.1, forward strand.
GGAGTGCAGTGGCACGCTCATGGCCACTGCAGCCTCATGCTTCTGGGCTCAAGATGATCCTTCTGCTTCAGTTTTCCAAACAGTTGGAACTATAGGTGCACACCACCATGCCCAGCTAATTTTTCAATTTATTGTAGAGATGAGGTCTCACCAAGTTGCCCAGGTTGGTCTTGAACCCCTGGACTCAGGGAATCCTTTCACCTCAGTCTCTCAAAGTGCTGTGATTACAGACTTGAGCCACAGCACCTGGCTTATTTGTATCTATTTTAAATGAGCTTGTTTTTTGATTTGATTCTTAGCTTTATTGTTATTGGTGTATAGAAATGCTACTGATTTTTGTACATTAATCTTGTATCCTGAAATTTATGTAATTAATTTAGCAAATACAGGTGTCTTTTGTAGAGTCCTTTTACTTTTTTAGGTTTAGGATTATATAATCGGCAAACAGATAATTTGAGTTTCTATTTTTCAATTTGGATAACTTTAGTTTCTTTCTCTTGCCTAATGCTCTGGCTAGGATTTCCAGTACCATGTCGAATAAGAGTGGTGAAAGTGGGCATTTTTGTCTTGTTCCAGTTCTTAAGAGGAATGCTTTCAACTCTTCCCCATTCAGTATGATTTTGGCTGATAGTTTGTCATTTACAGATTTTATTATTTTGAGGTATGTTCCTTTCATACCTAGTTTGTTGAGGGTTTTTTAAAAATCATGAATCAATGATAACTTTTATCAAATGTTATTTCTGCATCTTTTGAGATAATGACATGTTTTTGGTTTCTGATTCTATTTATGTACTAGATTGCATGCATTGATTTGCATATTTTGTAGCATCATTGCAGTCCTGGAAGAAAGCTTAATTGGTCATCGTGTATTATATTTTCGATGTGCTATTGGATTTGGTTTGCTAGTATTTTGTTGAGGATTTTGTATTTATCTTAATTAAGGATATTGGCTATAGTTTTTTTTTCTTTTCTTTTCTTTTGTAGAGTTCTTGCCTGGCTTTGGTATTAGGGTGATACTGGCTTCATAGAAAAAAATTGGCAGAATTCTCTTAGCCACAATTTTTTGAAACTGTTTCAAAAGAATTGGTACCAGTTTTCCTTTTACATTTGGTAGATTAGGTTGTGAATCTATAAGGCCCTTTTTTTGTGGACTGGGAGATATTTTTATTACTAATTCAAACTCACTACTTATATTGCTCTATTCAGACTTTCTTCCTGTTTCATTCTTAAGTGTTTGTATATTTTAAGGAATTTGTCCATTTCCTCTAGGTTTTCCAATTTGTGAACACAGAGATGTTTGTAGAAGTCTCTGATATTTTGTATTTCTGTGGTATCAGTTGCAATGGCTTCTTTTTAGTTTCTAATTATGCTTATTTGAATCTTCTCTTTTCTTTTCTTGGTTAGTCTAGCTATTAATCTGTCAGTTTTGTTTATCTCTTCAAAGAACCAACTTTTCACTTAGTTGATCTTTTATGGGGATTTTTGGTCTCAATTGTATTTAATTCCACTCTGATCTTTGTAATTATTTAAAATTATGCTAGCTTTGAGTTTGGTTTCTTCTTATTTTCTAGTTTCTTGCGTTGATATGTTAATTTGTGTTCTCTATTTTTTTGATTAAAAATTTAAATATATAAACTTCCCTCTTAGCATTGCCTTTTCTGTATTACAGATGTTTTGGTATATTGTGTCTCTGTTTTCATTCATTTCAATAAAATTTTTAAGTTTCAGTTTTAATTTCATCTTAGTTTCATCCAAAGATAATTCAGGAGAAAGTTGTTTAGTTTCTATGCATTTGTGTATTAAAGTTTTGAGAATTCCTTTTGAAACTGATTTCTAGTTTTGTTCCACTATGTTGCAAGATGATCCTTGACATGATTTTTATTTTATTTTATTTTTAGTTGGAGTCTCACTCTGTTGCTCAGGCTGCAATGCAGTGGCACGCTCACACCCACCACAGCCTCTACCTGCTGGGCTGAGTTGATCCTTCCACCTCAGCCTTCCAAGTAGCTGGAACCACTACACCAAGCTAATTTTCTGATTTATTGTAAAGACAAGGTCTCACCAAGTTGCCCAGACTGGTCTCGAACCCCTGGACTCAGGCAATCCTCTCATCTTTGCCTCCCAAAGTGCTGGGATTACAGGCATACATTTCATTTTTAAAAATTTATTGAACAGGTGAAGTGGGAACCAAAAGGAGAACCAAACTTTACCTGTACAATGACCACTTATCTACCTAATCCTGAATTGTACCCCCACAACTTTAAAAGAAAAAGAAAAAAAGTTAAAAAAAATTATTAAGAATTGCTTTGTGTCCTGTGTCCTGCTTTGTGTCTATCTTAAGGAATGTTTCATGCACTGTGAGAAGAATGTGTATTCTGTGGTTTTTGGGTAGAATGTTCTGTAAATGATTGTTAGGTATATTTGACTTAAATTCTGTTTGAGTGCAGTGGCATCCCAGCTACTACAGCCTCAACCTGCTGGGCTCAGGCGATCCTTTCATCTCAGACTTCTAAGTAGCTGGAACTACAGGTATGCACTGCCACGCCCAGCTAATTTTTAAAAAATTTTATTGTAGCGATGAGGTCTCACCATGTTGCTCAGGCTGGTCTCGAACCCACAGGCTCAGACAATCCTCTTGCCTCATCCTCCCAAAGTACTGGCATTATAGGCTTGAGCCACCACGCCTGACCTAAACTCTAATTTAAATCCAGTGTTTCCTTTGTTAATTTTCTGTCTTCATGGTCTGCCTAGCGCAATCAGTGTGGTGTTGAAGTTTCTCACTATTACTCTATTGCTGTGTATCTCCTTTTTAAGTCCAGTAGTATTTTCTTTGCAAATCTGAGTACTCTGGTGTTGGGTGCATATATCTTTAGGATTGTTATATATTCTTGCTGAATTGATCCATTTATTATCATATAATTACTTTTCTTGTCTTTTTTTTTAAACACTTGTTGATGTAAAGTCTGCTTTACCTGACATGTGTAAAGCGATTGTTTTTGGTTTCCCTTTCTATGGGATGTCTTTACCTTCATTCTGTATGTGTCTTTACCAGCTAGGTAGGTTTGTTTTTCAAAAAGCATTTGGTTGGATCATGTGTTTTTTCAATTTAATTTATTTTTTGTCCTTTAAGTGAGCATTTAACCCCTTTATGTTCAAAGGTAATATTGATATGTGATTTTTGTTCCTGTTGCAATCTTAATTGTTATCTACTTGTTTTGCAATCTTATTTGTGCAAATTTTATACATATGTATGCTTTACTGAAGAAGATTATTAGCATTTTGTTTTTATGTTTAGAACTCCCTTGAGCATTTCTTTTATGGGCAGTCTGGTGATGAATTCTGCTGGAATTTGCTTGCCTGGGAAATACTTTATTTCTTCTTCACTTATAAAAGCTTATTCTAGGAGGATACAAAATTTGTGATTGGCTTATTTTTCTTTCAGGAGGTTGAAAGACCTCAATCTCTTCTTACTTGTAAAGTTTCTGCTGAGTTTTACTGTTAATCTGATGAGATTTCTTTTACAAGTAATTAGACACTTTTCTTTCTAATTTTAGGGTTTTTCCTTCACATTTACTTCAGATAGTCTAGTAATTATGTCTTGGTAAAGTTCATCTTGCAATGTATCTTTCTGAAGTTCTATGAGTCTTTTGTATATGGGTGTCTAAATCTCTGGCATAACTAGGGAAATTTTCCTCAACTATTTCCTTAAATAGCTTTTCCAAATGATTACATTTTCTTCTCCCCCAGGAATACCTATAGCCATAGGTTCAAATGTTTTACATAATCCTATACTTCTCAAAGACTTCGTTCTTTTATTAAAAGAGTTTTTTTCTCCAATTTTGTGTGACTAGATTTTTTTTCAAAGACCTATCTTCAAGCTCTATGATTCTTCCTTTTGCTTGGTCTAGTCTATTGTTAAAGATTTCAACTGCATTTTGTAATTCCTTTAATAAATTTTTCCATTTCCAGAAATTCTGATTTTTAAAAATGTATCTCTTTGGTAATTTTGAAATTCACAACCTATAATGTTTAGGCATGTTGTAATACTCTTTCTTTTTCATTTTTCCAAAATTGATTCACTGGTTTCTTCCCATCTGAATAAACTACCTCTTTTTATTTTTGAATTTACTTTTGTTTGGGTAAGATTCTTTTTTTCCCCCTTGAGGATTTGACTATAATGTATATTTTGTAGGGCCATTTGTCTTTGGTTCTGGGTGCTTTCAGCAGCAAAGACGCCAATGTGTTCTACGGTTATAGATAGCCTTAGTATGGTTTCTTTCTCAAATGTCAGTTATGGTAGTGATATACTGGGAATGTGAGCAGGCTCCCTGTCTCCTGCAGAGCTGGGAAAGCCTTGGTGTGGAGAAGCTTATCTCATTTCAAAGCACAATGCACTTGCTTTCAGCAGATTTTGTATTGGGTTGTACAGTTTGATCTCCAGTGCAGTATGTGTCACTTACATGTAAAAACTGGTTGTGGCATTAGCTGAAAAGTTTATGCTTGGTATTTGTTTATCAAGAGAAGCTCTTTTGTATATCAGGTAGTTAGTTAGTCTGTGGGGTGCTCAGTGGCCTGGGTGTTGTGGGGGACACTGGTAACTAAAGTAGCACGTTTAGTCTCCTACCTGAGCACTGTGTAATTGAGTCAGCAGATGTTGGAATGGGCCGTGAAGGTTGACTGTACAGCTAGTAGGTGGTGCTTTCAGGAAAGAGGCAGCTGTGATGGTGACCTTGGGGTTTATAATTGGCTTTTTTTAACCAGGGGAAATATTTGGATGTCCCAGGTGATGGGTAGGGCGGTGGAATTCTCAGTGCTCCCTGTCCCTTGTTCTGCTACAAAGGCATTAGGGGAGGGCAAAGCCAGGTGGAGCTGGGGTAAGCCTATGTGTTCAGGCGCTCCAATGGCAGGTGCAAGTGTTAGCCCTGATGAGGATGGATGGCAGTTCTCAGGCCACTGGGGCAATGTTCCAGGGAGGAGAAAAAGTTACCTGTATCACATCAAAGAGCCCACATGGGGAAAGAAGGCCAGCACAGCCTCAACAGCCTACCAGGTAACAGAGGCACTAATGTAGCTCTTACACACTAGACTTGACAAATCTCCTACCAATGGCCCATCACTGACAGTCAGTCAAAACAGACAACCGAGCCCCAAGTAGTCTGTTCTCAAGTCACAGAATTGTTCCAGGCTGTGAGACTCTTTTCCCTGGACAAAACAATGGCTTCAGGTCACACCCTTTCTGGTCTGATCCCATGAAGGAGTTTGCTCCCAATTCCTGTACCACAGAATGGACCTATGCCACTCTCCTCTCTTAATTCTGACCATGAGAATCCTCCCCATTCGATATTAGATAACAAATAGCGTCCCCAGGCCATGAATGATTTGCATGAGCCCTGGGGAGATGGAATCGAGTCAGTGGACTTATCCTCAGGACTCATGGGTCCAGGTGCTGGCTGTGACAGGGAGCGGTGACTGGTCTCTAGGCTGCTGTCAGAATGCTCAGGTGTTGGCAGCAGTGGCTGTGCTGCAGACCTGCCATTGTGAATGGCAAGTTTCTCTCAATAAGAACTGTAGGAAGGTAGCTGCAAGGGAGACAGGCAGCTTTAAGGCACGTGGGTTTGCTCATGCCTTGGTTCCACAGCAGCTTTCAGAAGCTGCAGTGATGTTGTCCTTTGGGCATGTAAAAGCACTCATCCTCTGCTCGCCCTTCTTGGCCTGACAGTTGGTGGAAGCAACAGTAGCTCCAAGGCAGGACACAGGGCTGTGGGGTTCAGGCTGCAGTTGCTCAGGGCTTGGAATCCTGTGTGACTTTATGTGAGTTTGAGTAATACCTCTGCGCAATCTCCAGGCAGCTTCCTGTATTAGTCTCTAGGACTGCAAAGATCAAGGTGCTCTCCTGGGACTAGGGTTGCAGAAGTCCATGGTGGGAATTTGTAGCCCCAGAATTCTCTCACTTACACTTTTACCGGGTCCGGGTGCTTCTCCCAGCTCCCAGCGATACTGGCCAAGCAGTTTGCTTTACATCCCTCTTCTTTCATCCCTCTTCTTTGCTTTGGTGCTTCCCATTGCTTCTCTGTTGAACTCCAATTTTCTCCCTTAGATGATCCATTAATGTGTGACTATTTACTCACTATTTTGGTTCTCTGTCATGGAAGAGGTGAGTACTGGCTGCATCTAGTCAGACATCTTTAATCCGAGACACCTTTCAAAATTAACTTTGATAAACGTTTACTCTGTGGCTTTAGCATTTGCTTTATAAGAAGTTCAAATAATTGAATAACAAGCTTTAATGGAATTCCTTCTCTTCCTATCAACTCAGAGATAAGAATACACTTTTTCAATCATTATATCTTTTATACACAAACAATAATAAATGATATACAATTTATGCTGATCACTTACTCTATATATGGGGAAATATAATAAAACATTAATTAAGCTGAGGGAATGTTATACAATTTCTGACTAATATGGAAATATAGGTCTATGTATTTTTAAATTAATTACAGTGTGCTTAAAATAAAAAACCTACATTTTTTTTCTTTTTTTTTTAACCTACAGTTTTATTTTAAAGAGATAAATTTGAATAATTCACCAAGAAGCCTATATGAAAAACTTTGAAGTCCTCTTTAAGTTGTGTAAGGAAGATTTGGTTTTTCAAAATTATTTTAAGAATTACACAAGCAAAATGTTTGGAGATTGTGCTTCAAACTATCCTATTTGATCTCTTTCCTAATATGTTACTTTTGTCTTCATTAAACTCTCTTACAAACCTTACATATAATTTTCAAAGATGAGCTCATACTCCAGAATTCACAGGCATGTTTTAAAAAGTAACATCTTGGGAGATTTTATACTTTATAGACTTTAAGTGAATGTTTTAGGATAGTACATAAAAATTCTGTGGAAACAAGTAAGAAAAATACCTTCTCATGTCATTCAACTAAAAATTTCAGAATTGAAAGATACTTGAAGAACAGAATTTCCTTAAGAAACAATATTATAATGAAAAGATTTTTTTAAAAAGCTTGCAGAATTAATACATGTGTGAGACAAATAATAAAATAATTACTTTGGTTAAAAGAAAAAAGGGAAGAAATTATGTAAAATCTTTACATATTTGGGGACCTGGGTAATATGATTAAGGGCAGTAGAAAAGGGATGCTCAAGATCAAACTTGAACAATTAATAACATCACAATTAATGTAGATTTGAACAGATAGAGTAACTTAACACAGTCACTTTGGAGTCGTCTATAATCTCTTAAGGGTTGGGGAAGTACCTTGTGCATAATAATGGGTACTTGCCCTTCTAATACATGGAAGAAGTGTAAAGATGAGTAAACTTTCAAAAAAAAAAATTAAACAAAAACCATGTGCCTAAATAAAATTCCCTCATTCCATCAACTTCAAGGTGACACTATGCTAAGCACTTAGATTAAGAAGGAAAAAAATGCTTATTTGGAAGAACATTACATGAAAAAAAAATGGATAGAAAATAGAAAAAGTACAACATAGAAATGCAAAGAATTCAACAAAGTTCAAATATACAACATAAAATTGTGGAGAAAAATAAAAATCCAGGAGAAGAGATAGTAAGGGTTGAAATAGGTTTATTGACAGAAAATGTTAAATATGCACAAAAGACAATCATTTAAAAGTAGTTGGGAAGGAAGTTTCAGAAAATATTTACCAAGTTGTTTTTGAAGTTCTTCGGCCAAAAAAGTGGAAATATCTGTGTAAATATCATTGGAAAGAATAAAACAATTAAAATTTATTGAAAAATAAAAATGTATAGTTAACAATCTCAGGATCCAGGTCAACACTTGCACAAATATACACAGAGAGAAACATACACACAAACACAGTACCAGAAATGTTATGCTTGCTGAAAATAATTTGAAACTTTAAAAGGAAAGAAAATAAATATTTTTACTAAGTTGAAAATAAAGTTAATGAATATAAACTTGAGTGTTTATAATATTAATGTGATTGTTTCCTTTTAAAATTGCTTGGCTTCTTTTATTGGTTTATTAAGTTTAAATGTTCTTTGTCTCCTATCAACAGTAAACTATCACTTTTGTGCTAGTTATGTTCTGTAGCATAACCACACAATTAATTGGAGAATATTGAATCACTGCTCCTAAAGAAAATACAAGGTTATGTTCCTGAGTGTCTCTGTTCACAAAAATGTTTATCATTGAATCAAAATATAACCTTGCTTACTTGAACTTTTATGAAAAAACTCCTTATTAATTATACTTATATCTTTAAAGATAAAAAGGTAAATAGGTAGGTATAAATGTATAGACATACAGGTATGAATATAGATATATACAGAGAGAGTTAGTAATAGGTAATAGACCGATAACTCATTAATGTTGAATTATCAGAAAACAGCAATTTAACTTGTGCTTGCAAGAAGAATATCTAAACCAAATTACATGAAAGCGAGTGAAATGAAGTATGAAATAATATGTGAAGTGAGAGCAAATTTTAAAAAGTGTGTATGTTCGGAAGAAACTAGTATACATAACACTTGAAAAATTTCATAATTTCACGATTAAAACATTTAATGATGGAAGCGATTTTATCTACATTGATTAAAATAATAATATATGGCAAAATAATCATTTAAGAAATTTAAATGAAGAAAAAATTTTTGGTTGAAAAGATAAAAGACAGAGAAAGTTATACAAAATTGTATTTATCTTAAAATTGAGAAATACTTACACTGAGATATAATGAAGAAGTGCAAGAAACAATGAAATAATGACAAGACACACCAAGTAAGGTATATTAATAGAACTTGCCTTTGTCTTTTTTATAATTGCCTAAAAATAGGAGGGAGAATCAGTTTATTAAAATGGAACCTTAATATCAGAAAATGAGAACGAAGTAAATATTATAATCACTTACATAGTTTTTTCTATGGTTTAAACAGACCCACATTTCTGAGAACTGAGGGCCTTGTCACCAAGTATAGGTAATTTTATTTTATATTGGTCCTTTCATGTGAAGGGTACTAAAGTGGAAAAAGAAACCATACAAGGATGTCAAAGAGGACATCTGTAGAGATAAATAATGTGCATCATTGAACTTTCTACATTTTGGAAATAAAATAAAAACACACATGTATACATGAGACATGTCTTCCAAAGTGTTGAGGAAGCATTCAGTAAAGGCAGAACCTGCCACGGACTGTATCTGTAGCATGAATCAAGTCATGCCTGGTATAGAAAATAAGGAGACATAATCCTAAATTTCATTTTATTTTAAGGGGCTGAACAGGCAGTAGTGGGAAACTGCCGGTGGGGGGCGGGGCACCTCATCAACAATGGTAACTGCAATATGAACATTTGTATACCTAACCCTGAATTGTACCCCATATCTTTGAAATAAAAATTTTTTAAAAAATTGAAATAAATAATCTATGCAAAGTGGAATATAAAACTTTGGTAATTTTAGTGTGTTATATCCTTTATGTCTACTCACATTAAGTATTCAGAATTCATTGTTGTGTTATCTTTGCTATTTGCTTAAAATACAAAATCTGTATACAATAATTTGAAGGGAAGAATAGTTTGCAGGATTAGTTATTGTTGAAATAAAAATGAAAAAAATAAAGAATAATTACAATGGTCGAGTGCAAGGAAGAAAAATTTGTGTAAAGTGTACATACTAGGGAACGCTTGAATAATGTGATCACGGGAAGCAAAGAGTGCACCTCAAACTCACACTCTAAAGAAGAGTGAAGTCAGAATAGACACACAGTTTGAAAGGACAACGAATGGAATAATTTAACCTAGCAACTTTTGAGCCTTGTCTTACTTTTTTAAAGATTGGAGACAAATTCTGGGCAGGATAATAAGGCACCAATCCTGGAATACATGATAGAGGTCCTATGCTAAAGGAAGTTTTAAAAAATATATAAATTAAGGATACACGTTGTACCAGTTATCTTAATCATTTCTATTTTGCTAGCTCATAATGAGCTATGATAAATCTCTGAAAGTTGGAAAAAGCCAATATTATAATGAATAATGGAATGAAGTAATTTTTTTTAATAAAAAAGGATTGAATAAGCAGGAAAGAGATGGGGAAATTGAAATGGAAATAACTTGATATGGGACAAATTCATAGTCAAAGAAAGTAGAGCAGTAAGTGTAGACCAAAAGCAGAGAGGCAAAGGAAGAATGTATCAATAGAAAATGTTAAAAACACATCAAAGCAGACATTTCAAAGTGGTATGAGAGAAAAGTTCCTGGAGAAAATTTACCAAGTCTTTCCAGAAGATCTGAAAAATAAAATGAAAACATAAATGTAAATATTATGACTGAAAAAAATCACAAAAGAAAATTCAGATGTATTGAAAAAAATGCAAAGGTAAAAGTGACATTCTCAGATCCAGACACAGACACACACCCCCCACACATACTCACTTACTGTGGAGGACATGTCATGTTTTTCCTAATAATATTATTCAGAAAATACATTTTTAAAAAAAGAAATGTATGTACTGAATTGCAAAAAATTTGACCAGTATTGCTTCTTCTGTTTCCTTTTAAAAGTATGCTTCTTAAAACAAACAACCCCATTATAAAATGGGCAAAAGATATGAACAGACACTTCACAAAAGAAGACATTCGAGCAGCCAACAAACACATGAAGAAATGCTCAACCTCACTAATCATCAGGGAGATGCAAATCAAAACCACACTGAGATGCCACCTAACTCCAGTCAGAATGGCAATTATCAACAGCCCAAAAAATAACAGCTGCTGGAGAGGGTGTGGTGAAAAGGGAACATTTCTACACTGTTGGTGGGAGTGTAAACTAGTGCAACCTCTGTGGAAAGCAGTGTGGCGATTCCTAAAAGCTCTAAAAATTGACCTTCCATATGACCCTGCAATCCCCCTACTGGGAATATACCCTGAAGAACACAAATCACTCTATAAAAAAGATACCTGCACACATATGTTTATCGCAGCGTTGTTCACAATAGCAAGAACCTGGAAACAACCATGCTGCCCATCAAAAGAGGACTGGATTAAAAAAATGTGGTACATATACACGATGGAATACTACGCAGCCATAAAAAAGAACAAAATCATGAATTTCGTGGCAACCTGGATGGAACTAGAGTCTATAATACTGAGTGACCTCTCACAGAAACAAAGATCCGAATATCACATGTTCTCACTCATATAATGGACCTTGAACATCCAATGCAATACTATAAGAAAATGACTGACGGTACTGGGAAACTATGGGGGGGAGGGGGATGGGATTAACAGTAGCAAATATCTGTCGGGGGATGGGAAAACACCTCTTATCAACAGGGTGCCTGAATGAAACGTCATTGTACACCTAACCCTTAACTGTACCCCACAAAACCATAATAAAAAATACTGATTAATAAAAAAAAAAGTATGCTTCTTTTTTTCTTTTATGTTACATGAATTTTCACTATTTGGTAGTTACCTTTGAATATGTTCTTTGCCTCCCACCAAAAAGTCAATTCTTAATGTCGTGGTAGTCATGTGCTAAATGGTCCCTACAAACACGGAGATAGATAATATTCAAACACTGTTCCCTGAAAAAATACAGGGTTAGTTTTCTTTGAGCCACTGTTACATTTTCATCAACTGATCAATACAAACCTTTATTTGATGTTTGTTTCTGTTTAAAGACACCTTATTTAATTAATGCTGTTGATTCACTAAAATTGATTTCATACCTAATAGCACTATAGTCTTGCCTACAAAAAGCACATGTAAATTAAATTACATGAAAGTACTGAAATAAAGTATTTAATAGCATGAAAAATAGGTTAAAAATTAAGTAAATTGAGCATATATTAGGAAAAAACGTATACATCTGCCATTTGATCCACTCCTTAATTACAGAAATTGTAAACCTTACTTGACAGTAAGAATTTGATTACTTTAGTTGAAATAATGAGAAAAAATGTGAAACAATGTGGAAAAGGAAATAAAGTAAAGAACACATTCTTATGTTGAAAACATAACTTATGAGAAAAAATTATGTGATATCATATTTATCTTGGGCTTCAGAAGACCTATACGAGAGTTGAAGATAAAGTACACAGAAAACATTAAATAATGACAAAGCACACTATGAAGAACATTAATAGTACATGTTTTCTTCTTGTTCACAATTATCTTAAAAATAAAAGGAAGAAAGATCTATTAATGAAAAATGAAGGGAGAATATTACAAAAGAGGAAACAATTAAAGAAATTTCAGGGTGTTCTGTTTTTAAAATTGACTCACATTTCTGAGAACTGGAATGATAAGTTGCCAGTCTTTCTCACCAACTACAGACAATATCATTTTATATCTCTCCTGTCTTGTGAAAGGCATTAGAGTAGACAATGAACACATGAGAGATGGTGGAAGAGGACTTCCTAAGGGAGAAGCAATGTGGAACATTGGTCTTGCATTTGATCTTCCACTGTTTTGCTGATGAAATCTAATCACACACACATGCATGTACATGAGACATGTCTCCCAAAGTGATGAGGAAACAGAAAGGCAGCACCTGCCAAGGAGTGTATATTTAATATCTTTCAAATCATATCTGCTATGGAAAATAAGGAGATGAAATTTTCAGTTTCATGCCTTTGCAAACATGATAAAATTTAATAAATTAAATAATAAGGAGAGGTATGAAACTCTAAGTGATTTTCTTATTGTACTATTAAAATGTCAACTGTGAATGAATATACTAGGACAATATCTTTGTCGTTACTCACATAAAGTATTCATAATTTAGGGAAATATTATCTTTGAAGCTTGCTTAACAAATAAGTGTCTTCTACTAAAATATAAAGGAAAGAGCATTTTGCAGAAGTAACTATTGTGTGAGTAAAAATACAAAAGAATAAGAGATAATTACTGGGGTTAAAAGAAAAAAAGAAATTGTGAAAAAATATTCATATACTAAATAACCCTTGAGTGATATGATGATGGGAAACAATCTCACACTTCAAAAGTGAGTAATATTGGATTAGACACACAAGTGCTGGAAAGTACGATGAATAGAGGAGTTTAGCTCAGGAACTTGGGAGTTGTGTGTGATTTCTTAAAGATGGTAGACATTATAATGAGCACCAAACTTGGAATGCATGATAGAAGTCCATGTTAAGAAAGTTGACCAAACAATATAAATTGAAAGACAATGTTGTGCCTGTTATTTTAATCCTCTCAAAGTATTAAAATAACCTGTAATTACCAGGTTCATTATTACACTATGGTAATCCTCTGGAAGTCAGAAAATGCCAGTGTCATAGGCAATAATGACCTGGGAGAGACAAAAATTAGATGAAAAAGGACTGTGAAAACATGGAAAAGATAGGAATACAGAAATTATAATAATTTAATGAAGAACAAGTCCACAGTCAAAAGGAAAAGTGGAGGAGGAAAGTGTAGACATCCAGGAAGAGCGATGCAAGGAAAGAGACAGACAAACTAGCAGAAAATGTGAAAGGTATAAACACTAGTCATTTTTTTAAAAGTGATATGGAAGGCAAGGTTTGCAGATAAAACTTACCAATATTTTTCTGAATTCCATCTGAAAAATGAAATAGTTCATTGTCAATTATTATGGGAAAAACATAGACAATTGAAAATATTGAAATAAGCAAATGTAAAATTAACAGTAGATTTTCAGACACACACACACAAACTGTAATGGAAATACCGCTTTTCCCCCTAATTGCATTCTACAGAGAATGTAAAAAAGAAGAAAGAATGTTGAGCTAATTGGGAAATATGTGACTAGTATTATTTCTGACTTTTCTCTCACAAACATGTTCTTGGTTTCTTTTTATGTTACATGGACTTTTACTATTTGCTTTATTAGCTTTAATATTTTATTTGCTTCCCACCACATAATCAATTCTTATTGTCATGGTATTCATGTTCTATAAGGTTCCCTAAAACAGTGAATTAGAGAATATTCAAATACTGATCCCACAAGAAATACAGTGTTATGTTCTTCTAAGTCTGGTTACATGTTCATCAAGTGATCAATCCAAATCATTGTTGATATGTGTTCCTGTTTAAAGATGCCTTATTTGAAAATAATATTGATTCATTAAGATTGAATTAATAGCCAAAAGCACTAGTCATGCTTACAAGAAGCATATGTTAACTAAATCCCATAAAAGCAACAAAATGATGTATTCAGTGGTATGTGACAGGAGTTGAAAAGAAAATAACATAAGCACATTTTGAGAGAAAACTTGTACATTTGCTACTTTATAAATTTCACAACTACATGGGGTTTAAAACTTACTTCAGCAGCTCTATTCACAATAGCAAAAACATGGAACCAACTATGCTGCCCATCGAAGCTGGACTGGATAAAAAAATGTGGTATATATACACAATGGAATATTATGCAGTCATAAAGAAAGACAAGCATATGGACTTCACAGCAACTTGGATGGATTTAGAGTCTATCATACTTAGTGATCTATCACAGAAACAAATAACACAGTGCCATATGTTCTCTCCCATAAGCAGACCTTGACAATTGTCATAATACTGTAAGAAAGAGATTGGTGGTAGTGGGAAACTGCCAGGGGAGGAAGGGGCACACCTCATCAACAGGGGTACCTGCATAACGAACATTTGTTTAGCTAACCCTGAATTGTACCCCACATCTTTAAAATAAAAAATTTAAAAAAACTTACTTCACAGGAAGGATTAATTTAGTTAAATTGAAATAATGGAACAAAACACAAAATAATAATGTGAGGAAAGAAAATAAAATGAACACAAATTTATGTTGAAAATATAGATTATGAGAAAAAGTTATTTGATATTATATTTATCCTGGGTTGCAGAAGACTTAAATTGGAGAGCTGAAGACAAAGTACACAGAAAACATTAAATAATGACAAAGTACACATGTGAAAAACATTAATAGCTCATATTTTCTTCTTGCTCACAATTATCTTTAAAAAATGATCTGTTAATAGAAAATGAAGATGAAGGGGCACTATTAGGAAAGTAAGAGGAAAAATTTAAACAACTTTCAGGGTGTTCTGTCTTTAAAATTATCTCACATTTCTGAGGATTGGAAAGATAAGTGCCAAATACCTCACCAACTTTAGGTAATATCATTTTGCATCTCTCCCTTCTAGTAAAATACACTAAAATAGACAACAAAACCATGAAAGAATATGTAAAACTCAGTAACACTGGTTTTCATTGGCAAAATCTGCTTAAAATTTAGTTGAAGAGGACAAGAAGGCCAGGTGTGGCAGCTCACATCTGTAATCCTAGCACTTGCGATCCCCAAGTAGGAGGACTACTTGAACCCAGGAGTTCGATACCTGCTGGGCAAAAAGTGAGAACCATCATAAATTAAAAAAAAATGAGGACAAGAAACATTTCTTAAACTACTATATAAATTTTCATCAGATATATGTGATGTGAAAATATTTTTCTTTAATAAAGATTTTCATGTCATATGTTTCATTGGAAACAATTTTAATATCATGTATATAGCCCAGTAATAACATTTTAGTATATTAAACAAAAAGAAACAATGTGGATCATTGGTATTGATTTGGTATTTGGCCTTCTGTCGTTTTGCAAATAAATGCAATCCCATACACATGCATGTATATGAGTCATGTCCTCCAAAGTGATGAGGAAGCACTCAGTAAAGGCAGTAGCTGCCGATAACTGTGACTTTTGCATCATTCAAATCATGGCTGCTATGGAAAATAAGGAGTAGAGTATTTTGCTTCTATTCCTTTGAAAACAATAAAAAAGATGAAAAAAAGATAAAAACTTAAGTGATTATTTTCTTGAACTATGAAAATATTAGGCTGCTGTTTGTCCTGGAGTCGAATGTCTGAATGCTTGCTAATCGTTACACTGAGGGACCAAGACTGCAAACTGCTGAATAGACAGACTGTAAAGCAGAGGGAAAAGTGAACAAAACCAGAAGACCCTCATAAGGAAGAACAGGTCATTGCAGAAGAGAAATAAAAGCAACCCCACCTCCCCTCAAAAACAGAATTGAAGAGGGGGAGGGAAAGGGGTAAAGGGAGAAAAATCTACAGAAATGAAGAAAAACCAAAAGAAGAGTATGGGTCTCTCCCAGACGCCTGGGAGAGCAGACACTGAGAAAATTGACTTTGGAATACAAACAATGAAAAGTCCCCAGAATGAAAGGTCTCAAAATGCAAATGTAGATATCAAAACAATAATGGAGAGAATAAAAAGAATTGAGGAGACACAAGAAGAAACTAGGAAGGAGCTGATATCTGAGATAACAGTAATAAAGAATACTGTGAATC